>NC_053494.1:151016104-151106104 GCF_905171775.1 Rana temporaria
TTCTCTAGACTCTGCGGTGCCGTGTATGTTATGAATGTATCTACTACAAAATTAAAGATTTTCCTAATTTAACCGATAAAAATAAATTTGCAAAAAAAAAATACGGTTTTCCTGATAGTTTAGTAGTAAGGGGTTGTTGTTAAAGGAGTTGTAAAGAATTTTTTTTTTTCACCTTAATGCAATCTATGCATTAAGGTGAAAAAACATCGGATGCTGCCGCCCCCCCCCCCCCGAGCCCACGTTATACTTACCTGACCCCTCGAAAGTTCCGAGATCCTCTTCGCCGCTCAGCCTGGCCACTGATTGGCTAGAGCGGATGGATTGAGAGCAGCGCAGCCATTGGCTGGCGCTGCTGTCAATCACATCCAGTGACGCGGCGCGCCGAGGGGCGGGGCCAAGTGATGCAGTGAGCGGCTACGGCCGCTCGCTGTATCACGGGAACGCGCCCGCAATTACTCACCACCATGTGAGCTCTCGCATGACTGTGGTCAGTACTTGCGGGAAGGACAGAGACAGCCACCGAGGGACCCCAGAAGACGTGGATCGGGCCACTCTGTGCAAAACAAACTGCACAGTGGAGGTATCACAAAATTCCTTTACCAACGCTTTAACTTCTCAGGGTCCCCAGTAGCCAGGTGAAGGTGGTCTTCCAATATTGGCTTGGGTTAGGTTAGGATTGCAGCTTCTTATCCTTCCTTCTGTCGCCTACCTGAAGACATTTATATATCTGCTTATGGCATTAAATCACAATGGGGTGTGAGTAATTTATTTGTGAATAATCAACAGGCATTATAATAAAACTACAGAGAAAATTTGATGGGTGAAGTTAGAAATGCATGACCTGCAGAAACACAGGCAGAGGAAGACCCCAGCAATCAGAACATTTTTCGCAGTACTTAAAGCGGAGGTTCACCCTAATAACATGTATATCTGACCAACTCCCTCATATTCGTAACAAGTACTGTCCGCAATTATTATTATTTTTTTTATGCTGTACGTACCTTGTAATCCATTTTTTCAATCTACTTCTCCCCGCGGGAGTAGGCGTTTCTATGCCTAGGGGGATTGTCTTCTGGGCGGTCGCCCAGATGATTGACGTCTGTTCCTCCCGGCGGATAAGGCCCCTCCCCCCGTATTGCGTAGGCGCGCACGAGTTACAGGGTTCCAAAAAAAGCCAAACATGCAGAGCGCAGGCGCCGTATAGAGCCGACTCACATCTCCGCATGTTCAGCTTTTTTCGGAAACCCCGTAACTTGTGCGCGCCTACGCAATACGGGGGGCGGGGCCTTATCCGCATAAAAAAAAAAAATAATAATTGCGGACAGTACTTGTTACGAATATAAGGAAGTTTAGTCAGATATACATGTTATTAGGGTGAACCTCCGCTTTAAACAACACATGGAATGAAAACAAAAATCCTTATCAGACAGGTCTTCTTTACGCATTTCCATTTTTATTATTTTTAGTGTATATATTTTGGCATTCTCAAAACAATGGCACTCTCCACCCGTACATATTCTTCTGATAACTGCACATTTAGCATATACTAATCACCTGTTTCCTGTCTGAAAAAAATGTAAAAGGCTTTTTGTTATTTTCCTTCTATTCAGAAGCAGTCAGCTATCTACATTTCTCAAATAGATCATTCTTTTTGCTTGGCAAATGTACTAGATTATGGTTTCTAAAAGGGTTTTTACAAAGACGTCAATTCAAGGCCGGGTGACAACCACATCAGGATGATGTCATTTAGGCAACTTACAGTCCTTTGTATCTTTTTCAGATAGGCATGTTAATCTGATCACATTTAAGTCGGGTTTCCCAGATCTATCTTCAGATTGTGTCAGCAGTCCAGAGATACTTTTAGATGCACATGGGACACAATTAGTGTCTGAGCAAGCAGATTTAGCTTCATGTGGAGATGGACACAAAATATGAACTTTTGGTGGGATGACAGGCTTGGGAAGCATTGCTTTTTATGTGTTTGATGTTATTTTTATTTTGTTTCTAAATATACTGAGGAAGCCATATGTGCTCATAGCATATTTAGCTAATGCCTTCTATTACAACATTATCTGTATTAAAGGGGTTGTAAAGGAATTTTATTTTTTTCCCATAATAAGCATCCCTTACCTGCAGACATTCCTCTTTTCACTTCCTCATTGTTCGTTTTTGCTCAGAAGTTGCTCTATTTCTTCTCTGTTCTGTTCACTTCCTGCTTGTCTGATTGTTACTGACCACCGTGACGGGAGGGTTTACTGCGGTGGTCAGTAACGTGGTCACCCCCTCCTGGGAACTACATCTGTGCGGCAGGATGCTCTCTACGTGTTAGAGACTTCAAGGAGGTGTGAATTACTGGGTGTGCCGTACTGGGAAATGTAGTTCTTACATGAACGAGTGCTGCAAACCAGGAAGTGAATGAGAGAACAGAAACTAGACCGCTGGAGGTGATATAGATGAAGGAATTTAATAGGTATTTACTCGTTTTTTAACAGAATCATTACACTATTCTGTCTGTCTACCTTGCAGACATCGGAAAACTTTTTCGGTTTTCATCAGACAAATGTTCGCTCTGCAAACAGACAAACTTTGCGGCAACAAAAGTCCGATCATGTGTACAGAAGTCCAAAGTACAAACACGCATGCTCCAAACCAATGAAAAAGATCAACCACCAATAGCAAAAGTTGCCCAAAGGGTGGCACTAAAGAGCAGAAAAACCATGTAGTATGTCAATTTCGTCACTACGTTCATGTTTGTCGGCTGAAAAAGTCCTGCCGTGTTTTGAATAAATGTTTTCAAGATATGGGGTGAGTCACAGTTCAGTGCCACGAGAAAATGCAACAGCCATCAGAATATACATAGAGCTGGAGGGAAGAGGGGGGATGTGAATTGAGCACTTTTTACAGAAGCTGTGTATGTCTGCAAGCAGTGCACGAGATATGTAAATAACCTGTCACTCAAGCAAGGACTTTGGTTTTTATCTGGAAGTCTGTTTTATTTCCCTGAACAATAAAAAGAGGATTGCTCAGAGCTGGATTAACTCTGTGTGGCAAGACTGGGCACAGATGATAGGAAATCTCTACATTGTGACATAAAAAAAATAATAATATTTTTTTGAGATTTACATGCATTTTAAGAATATATAGTAAGAGGAAACATTTCAAGTGTCAGACTATTGAACTGAAAGAACATTTAGCTGCCATGCATGGAAAGGGCTCTGGGAAGCAGACTGCATGAGATAGATAAATCCTTCTACAGCAGATGGGCGCTAGAGATCAGGATGGTCAGTTCTATAGTATGATAAGCAATTATGTAAAACTAAGTAGATTAACTATTTATCAACACACAGTAACTGACAGCTGGATATGGTGCTAAAAAAAACAGCATTGCAGATTTCTGGATGCGGCTTGAAAACAAGAGGTCAGCAGACTTCCTGCAATTTAGGTAACAGATTCGTACTGTCTCATGGGAAGTACAACTCATACAATCCAGGACTATCCCAGTTGTGGGCTGATCATGTCAGGATAAAACTCGGGTTTGGCTGCCTACAAAAGTGAAAAGAAAAAAAAGACAAACAAAAAGACCAAGCACTTTACAATATGATGAAGACAAAAAAATTCTCCCTGTAAAACTGTATTTAATATGAACTTTGAGTTTCTGTTTCTTCATGGCAAATCCTCAAATTGTACTTAATCTTCTTGGGGTTTGTTAGAGGTCACCGATGGGAAGGATGTTCATGAACTTAATGGATGATGTCCATTTGGCCTAAAAACTAAACAGAAATTAGTCGCATAGAATTGTCTCCAAATGCCAGAAACTTGAATGTTTTACAAAATGTTGGCCAATACTTTATCTTTATTTGCTGACAAGGCAAAAAATAAAACCGCAAAGTAGATCCAACTGACATGAATAAATCAGTTTGTGGGGATGTTCTACAAGTCACAAATATTCAGAATGTTCCTAAATGAGTGCCTTTTGTATGTGTTCATTGTCTAGGACAGTGGTCTCCAAACTGCGGCCCGGGGGCTGGATACGGCCCTTTGGTTGCCTTTATCCGGCCCTTGGGGCACGATCCCTCCCACTGATACAAGACCCTAATCTGCTATCCGACACCAACAATGGCGCACCATTTCTCCCACTGACACGAATGGGGCAATATTCCTCCCTATGATTAGGGGTGCACCCCCTTCGGATCGGAACATACTGTGATCCGCGGATTGCCACGGCTCCGGAGCTAGGCCGAAGCCGCAGCCTTTCCTAATGTTATGGCCGCGGCTTTGGCCTACCTCCGGAGCCGCGACCATAATGCTAGGAAAGGCCGCGGCTTCGGTCTAGCTCCGGAGCCGCCGCCGTAACATTAGGAAAGGCCGCGGCTTCGGCCTAGCTCCGGAGCCGCGGCCATCTTGGTACACCCGGAGGCGGCCCTCCTCTGTTTACACCCACAGAGGAGGAGCCCGCACTCGTGGGACACACCGCTCGGGGAGTGTCTGTCGGTACTAGCTGGGGGGGGGGGGGGGGTCACTGTACTGAGAGGAGGGGGGTCACTGTCCTGAGAGGAGGGGGGTCACTGTCCTGAGAGAAGGGGGGGTCACTGTACTGAGAGAAGGGGGGGTCACTGTACTGAGAGAAGGGGGGGTCACTGTCCTGAGAGAAGGGGGGGTCACTGTACTGAGAGAAGGGGGGGTCACTGTACTGAGAGAAGGGGGGGTCACTGTCCTGAGAGAAGGGGGGTCACTGTACTGAGAGAAGGGGGGGGTCACTGTACTGAGAGGAGGGGGGGTGTCTGCACCGAGGGGGTACTATAGTTGGTGGGGGGGGGGGGACATGTGGATATTACAGTGGGGAGATTTTTTTATTTTTTTGCCGATCCGAAAAATGATCCGATCCGTGACTCCTGATCCGAGGAACGATCCGAACCGTGAGTTTTTTGATCCGTTGCACCCCTACCTAAGATACCAGCA
This sequence comes from Rana temporaria, assembly GCF_905171775.1. Lineage (NCBI taxonomy): Eukaryota > Metazoa > Chordata > Amphibia > Anura > Ranidae > Rana > Rana temporaria. The sequence goes on from NC_053494.1 coordinate 151,021,064, forward strand.
ATGGGGCACTATTACTTCCCCTAATAATACCTGATGTTTACTCCCACTGATGCCAGGAAAATTTACAAAGTCCGGCCCTCCAAGAGTCTGATGGACAATAAACCGGCCCTTTGTTTAGAATGTTTGGAGACCCCTGGTCTAGGAGAACTATAGATTCTACCCCTTTATTATTATTACTAAGCAGATCAAGGGTAGATTTGGATGACCAGTATCACTCTTCACCTATTGATCTGATGCAGACTTAGGAGCTAAATGCATGCCATACCACCACTAATCAAACTTACTTTGTATATGGTAGCTGCAAGGAGTAATTTGCTTTCGCCAACTATAACTGGCAAACAGCACAGAGGCACACAAGACTAGGGTAAGATTAAAGTGTATGTAAACCCACTCTCATCCTTTCTAAACTACTGCCATAGTGGTTATCTATAAGGATATAGATGCCTCCTGCATGTATCCTTACCTGTTTCCCCCTCTGTCTGTTATAAGAACTGAAAAACTGCAGATTCTGTGGGTGGGTCTGTTGTCTGGAGCTCTGTCTCCAGGCTAGTGCATGAGATATGTAAATAACCTGTCACCCACAGCAAGGGGGGCGGAACGGACTAAGGTTTTTCTCTGTTAGTCTGTTTTGTTTCACTGAACAATAAAAGAGGATTGCTCAGAGCTGGATTAACTCTGTGTGGCAAGACTGGGCACAGATGATAGGAAATCTTATACTGTACATTGTGACATATAAAAAAAAAAAAAATCGGTTAACTGATGAAGCTGACTGATGGTCTGATGTGCCTACACACCATAGGTTAAATAACCAATCGTGTCAGAACGCGGTGACGTAAAACACAACGACATGCTGAAAAATAACAAAGTTCAATGTTTCCAAGCATGCGTCGACTTGATTCTGAGCATGCGCGGGTTTTTAACCGATGCTTTTGCATACTAACGATCGGTTTTGACCTATCGGTTAGGCGTCCATCGGTTCAATTTTAAAGCAAGTTCTAATTTTTTGGACCGAAGGTTAACTGACCGATGGGGCCCACACACGATCGGTTTGGACCGATGAAACGGTCCTTCAGTCCGTTTTCATCGGTTTTGACCGATCGTGTGTACGCGGCCTTACATGCTCCAAAAAACTGCAAGCAGGATGTTTTCCAACGCAACAGAAGCGTGCTGCCCCAGTGTGAACACATTCATTGATTTGAAAGGAAAACCTTTTCGAGCTTTTCTGGCAGCCCACATATTTCTTTAGTTAGTATAAGTTTTTTTAAAGCAAAAGCACTTGAAAAACTCCTAATGCCGCTTACACACGATCAGGCTTTTGCCCGGCCAAAAGCACATCGGAATTCCGACGGAATTCCATCGGAGTAAAATAGAACATGTTCTATATTTAAACTCTGATGGAATTCATCGGAAATTCCGATGGGGCATACACACGGTCGGAATTTCCTAATAAAAAAGTCCGTCTGACTTTTTCCATCGGAAATTCCGATCGTGTGTACGTGGCATAAGTGTAAAACCATAAAAAGAAAAATGAATATGTGGGCTTCCTTCAGATTCATCCCATAATGTCCTAGTATGCACCGCATTAGTACTTTATGACAGACGTACATGCATATGGAGCCCTTCAGTGTACCGCTGTCATGGCTCACCTGGAAATTTCATGTTGCACCCATTTCGCTGGCCCCGGCCGTTTGAATGGCACATCACTCTGCATTCTACACCATGTTGTGTGCGATCAATGCAGAGAGTTGATGCGCATGCGTAGGTGACATCATCTATTACTGATGTGAAATCTCCTAAACAGTGCATGTTTCGGAGATATTCATGGTACCTACGGGTGAGCATGATTGTAAGCTTACCTGTAGGTACAAATTAAGATGGGGACATTACGCCACCTTAAAGTAAACTTATACTAACTAAAGAAATATGTGGGCTGCCAGTACCGACCTATCTTTCTGAAAATGCTAGTTGCCTGGCTGTCGTTGAACTGAGCAAGCGTGCAATACAGGAGTTTTGATTTCACCGACTTTATGTACTACATACTTGCACTGGGTCAGTAAATTATTGTATGTCACTAGGCACAAACCTTTTTAAAGCTTTGCATAGTGGGGGGAAAGGTAAGATACTCAGTTAAGAAATTTCTTGCGGTGTCTCCATTGGGGAGATTCAAACCTCTGTACTGGAGACTACTGAAATCAAGAAAGAAATCATTTTCAGTGCTGTGCCCCAATTTAAATTCTAAGGCCGCGTACACACGGTCGTTCCAAATCGATGAGAATGGTCTGACGGACCGTTTTCATCGGTTCACCGCTGAAGTGGCCTGATGGTCTGATGTGTGTACACACCATCAGTTCAAAAACCGATCGGGTCAGAACGCGGTGACGTAAAACACACGACGTGCTGAAAAAAAACGAAGTTCAATGCTTCCAAGCATGCGTCGACTTAAATTTTGAGCATGCGCGGGTTTTGAACCGATGCTTTTGTGTACTAACCATCGGTTTGGACCTATCGGGCAGCGGTCCATCGGTTCGATTTTAAAGCAAGTTCTAAACATTTTGACCGAAGGACAACGGACCGATGGGCCGTACACACGGTCGGTTTGGACCGATGAAACGGTACTTCAGTCCGTTTTCATTGGTTTGGACCGACCGTGTGTACGCGGCCTAAGAGGGTCTTCAACACCTTTTATGAATTCCCCAGAGTGTACTTTTTAAAATTTCAAATAAAATGTTCTGTCCATACAGGATTACCTTACACCTGTAACTTCTGAAAATACTTGCAAATCTAAGAATAAAAACGTTGCTTCTGCCTTCCCTGCCCATCTTCCTATGGCTGCAGTCATTTACTAATAAAACAAAGGTGTGTTTGAGATATTCCTGTGTAACTTATCCATTAAAAGGTCTACACAAAAACTAATCACTAAAGTATATGATGCTCATAGTAACACTAATGTGCCCTCCACCCTCCATAAAACATCAATACAAAACAGACCATCTACCTTCACTTAGTTTCGGCCAACCTGCTTGCACTCACTAGTGAGAAAAAAAACAAGAACACCTTAAGCCCCCATTCACACCTAGGCGTTTTGTCGCCTGTAGTGTGACGCCGCAGCAGCCCCGAGACGCTGGAGGGATGAAAACACATTGCCCTCTATGGAGATGGTTCACATCTCCACGCTGAACGCCTGCCGCCTGAAAAAAAGTCCCGGACCTTTTTTACAGGCGGTTTTCGGCGTCCGGCATAGGAGATGAGAACCATCTCCATAGAGGGGGTGAGGCTGCATTCACAATCGCGGCGTTTTGTCGCCGCAAATCGTGGTACAAAACGCCGCAATTTGTCGCCGCAATTCGCGGGACAAAACGCCGCGATTTTGTACGCCTAGGTGTTTTCAGGCGGCAGGCGTTCGGCGTGGAGATGTGAACCATCTCCATAGAGGTGCATGTTAAATCATCCCTCCAGCGTCTCGGGGCTGCAGCGGCGTCGCACTACAGGCGTATATACGCCTAGGTGTGAACGGGGGCTAATAGTGAAAAGATTTTAAAAGACTCTTTCCAATGTGACATCACTGGCTCACATCTAGGCAGGTTTCTTTTGATCTGTTTCTGCAGTGCTTTTTGCGGTGCGGTTTGCACACACAGTTTTGCTGTGTTTTTTTTGTGTGTTTTTCATGCGTTTTGTATGTTTTTTCGACAATTTGTTGCTGGGGAAATTAAAATATGCAAAACACATCAAAAATGCACTACTGTATTTGCCGGCTTATAAGACGACCTTTTACACTTAAAAATATGGCTCAAAAATCGGGGGTCGTCTTATACGCCGGATGCAGACTGCGGGCGTCCATTTTTTGAAAGCCGCGCCTCCTCCTCGTGGTGTTCCGTGATAGGGCAGAACACTCAGTTTCTCAGCAGAGCCTGTGTTTAGTGTTCCGCCTATCACAGACATCGCCTCGTCCTCGGACGAGAGGATGTCCGTGATAGGCAGGACACTGAATACAGAAAAAGAAAAAAACACACATCTGTAGAGAGATAGTGCTGCTCACCCTCAAAAGTATATATCAAGGGTAGAGGTCGACCGATATGGGTTTTTCTCTGGCCGATGCCGATGCCGATATTTCGAAATCGGGGCAGCCGATGGCCGATATATGATGCCGATTTTTGCGGCCGATATTTTGGGCCGATTTTTGGATTGGGATGCATTGTGGAGGAGGATGGATGGTGCTGGGCGTGGGTGGGAGATGCGCTGTGGAGGGGGAAAGATGGTGCTGGCTGTGCGTGGGGGATGCATTGTGGAGGGGGTTGGCTGGATGTTGCTGGCGGTGGATGTGTTGTGGAGGGGGATGGATGATGCTGGCCGTGGGTGGGGGATGCGTTGTGGAGGGGGATAGATGGATGGTGCTGGCCGTGGGTGGGAGATGCGTTGTGGAGGGGGATGGCTGGATGTTGCTGGCCGTGGAGGGGAAGAGATGGATGGTGCTGGCTGTGGATGGAGGGAAGGGGGTGGATTGATGGAGCTGGCCGTGGGTGGGGGATGCATTGTGGAGGGGGATGGATGGATGGAGCTGGCCGTGGGTGGGGGATGCATTGTGGAGGGGAAGAGATGGATGGTGCTGGCTGTGGATGGAGGGAGGGGGGTGGATGGATGGTGCTGGCTGTGGATGGAGGGAGGGGGGTGGATGGATGGAGCTGGCTGTGGGTGATGCTTTGTAGAGGGGGGTGGATGGATGGAGCTGGCCGTGGGTGGGAGATGCTTTGTAGAGGGGGGTGGATGGATGGAGCTGGCCGTGGGTGGGAGATGCTTTGTAGAGGGGGGTGGATGGATGGAGCTGGCCGTGGGTGGGAGATGCTTTGTAGAGGGGGGTGGATGGATGGAGCTGGCCGTGGGTGGGAGATGCTTTGTAGAGGGGGTTGGATGGATGGAGCTGGCCGTGGGTGGGAGATGCTTTGTAGAGGGGGGTGGATGGATGGAGCTGGCCGTGGGTGGGGAATGCATTGTGGAGGGGGAGATGGATGGAGCTGGCCGTGGGTGGGGAATGCATTGTGGAGGGGGAGATGGATGGAGCTGGCCGTGGGTGGGGAATGCATTGTGGAGGGGGAGATGGATGGAGCTGGCCGTGGGTGGGGAATGCATTGTGGAGGGGGAGATGGATGGAGCTGGCCGTGGGTGGGAGATGCTTTGTAGAGGGGGGAGATGGATGGAGCTGGCCCTGGGTGGGGAATGCATTGTGGAGGGGGAGATGGATGGAGCTGGCCGTGGGTGGGAGATGCTTTGTAGAGGGGGGTGGATGGATGGAGCTGGCCGTGGGTGGGGAATGCATTGTGGAGGGGGAGATGGATGGAGCTGGCCGTGGGTGGGAGATGCTTTGTAGAGGGGGTGGATGGATGGAGCTGGCCGTGGGTGGGAGATGCTTTGTAGAGGGGGTGGATGGATGGAGCTGGCCGTGGGTGGGAGATGCTTTGTAGAGGGGGGTGGATGGATGGAGCTGGCCGTGGGTGGGGGATGCATTGTGGAGGATGAGATGGATGGAGCTGGCCGTGGGTGCGAGATGCTTTGTAGAGGGGGGTGGATGGATGGAGCTGGCCGTGGGTGGGGGATGGATATATATAAAATGTGTGTGTATACAGGAGTATGTATATGAGTTTGTATACAGGAGAGGGGTGTGCTCTGACATGTACACACTGTTCCCTCCAGCACTGCCCATTGGATGACACCTGTGAGCTCCCACGTGAGTAGAGTACTATCACTAGAGAGCCGAGGCACCTATCATAGATAATATGAATACTGTACATTACCCCAGTATCAGGCTGCCAGCCTCCAGCAGCACGAGAAATGAATCCCTCAGCCACGCTGCTGGTAGCCTCAGCCTGCGCGCCGGCCCCGCCCCCCTACCTCGGCAGCTGCAGTAGTTGTCTGTGCGAAGAGATCACAAAAGCTTCCTGCATGCTGGGACGGTGGCGAGATTACTGAACATGGGCTCTAGGCTACGGCTGGAGCCGTAGCCTAGAGCCCATGTTCAGTAATCCCGCCACCGTCCCAGCATGCAGGAAGCATTACATGTGTGATCTCCGCACAGACAACTACTGCAGCTGCTCGGGCTTGTGACATGTTTGCTTTCTGCTACAGCCCGCCGAGGTAAAGGGGGGGGGGGCGGGGCCGGCGCGCAGACTACCAGCAGCGTGGCTGAGGGATTCATTTCTTGTGCTGCTGTAGGTGGAGCGGGACTTAGTGTGGCAGCCGAAAATCGGCCGATTTTTTTACAATAATCGGCCGATGCCGATCTCTTAAAAACGGTCAAATATCGGCCGATATATCGGCCGACCGATATATCGGTCGACCTCTAATCAAGGGTATTTCCCCCAATGAGGTTTTTGGGCAGCTCAATTAATAGATTGTAGACAATATGTAAAAAAGAGGGTTTTATTGTGTAATAACACGTACAAAAAGGGTAAAGTAGTAGTTAAGATATGAGTTACGGTAATACAAAAATGATTAACATTCCATACATAGAGATAGCAAAAAGAAAACAACAAAATGTCATACAGCTTGGCGTGGGTAGGTACAAGCATATGTATTTCTAGCTACAACATAACCTCTGAAGAAGACCCGATTAAGGGTTGAAACGTGTAAGGAACTGCCATATGCTTGTACCTACCCACACCAAGCTGTATGACATTTTGTTGTTTTCTTTTTGCCATCTCTATGTATGGAATTTTAATCATTTTTGTATTACCGTAACTCATATCTTTACTACTACTTTACCCTTTTTGTACGTGTTATTACACAATAAAACCCTCTTTTTTACATATTGTCTACAATCTATTAATTGAGCTGCCCAAAAACCTCATTGGGGGAAATACCCTTGATGAACACTGAATACAGGCTCTTCTGGGAAACCGAGTGTTCCGCCTATCACGGAACAGCACGGGGAGGAGGCGCGGCTTTTAAAAAATGGTCGCCTGCAGTCTGACTCACTCTGCCAGGCATAAGGGAATAAAGATTGGCAAATTGAGGTGAGGCAATGACACAGTGAGGCAATGGCACAGTGAGGTGAGGCAAGGCCATGGCACAGTGAGGTGAGGCAATGGCACAGTGAGGCGAGGTGAGGCAATGGCACAGTGAGGTGAGGTGAGGCAATGGCACAGTGAGGTGAGGCAATGGCACAATGAGATGAGGTGAGGTTAGGCAATGGCACAGTGAGGTGAGGTGAGGTAATGGCACAATGAGGTGAGGTGAGGCAATGGCACGGTGAGGCGAGGTGAAGCAATGGCACAATGGGGTGAGGTGAGGCAATGGCACAGTAAGGTGAGAACTGGGGTTGTCTTATACGGCGAGTATATCCCAAAACCAACATTTTAGCTGGAAAATTAGGGGGTCGTCTTATACTCCGGCAAATACGGTACATGTTTTTCTGCAGCGTCTCCCTTGAAGTCTACTGAACCAAAAAGCACCGCTTTCCGTTTAAAAAAGTCCCTTAACCTTTCCAAAAAGGTAGCAGCTGAAAAACATATAGATGTGACCGTGTCCACGTTCGGCGTGGAGATGTGAACCATCTCCATAGAGGTGCATGTTAAATCATCCCTCCAGCGTCTCGGGGCTGCAGCGGCGTCGCACTACAGGCGTATATACGCCTAGGTGTGAACGGGGGCTAATAGTGAAAAGATTTTAAAAGACTCTTTCCAATGTGACATCACTGGCTCACATCTAGGCAGGTTTCTTTTGATCTGTTTCTGCAGTGCTTTTTGCGGTGCGGTTTGCACACACAGTTTTGCTGTGTTTTTTTTGTGTGTTTTTCATGCGTTTTGTATGTTTTTTCGACAATTTGTTGCTGGGGAAATTAAAATATGCAAAACACATCAAAAATGCACTACTGTATTTGCCGGCTTATAAGACGACCTTTTACACTTAAAAATATGGCTCAAAAATCGGGGGTCGTCTTATACGCCGGATGCAGACTGCGGGCGTCCATTTTTTGAAAGCCGCGCCTCCTCCTCGTGGTGTTCCGTGATAGGGCAGAACACTCAGTTTCTCAGCAGAGCCTGTGTTTAGTGTTCCGCCTATCACAGACATCGCCTCGTCCTCGGACGAGAGGATGTCCGTGATAGGCAGGACACTGAATACAGAAAAAGAAAAAAACACACATCTGTAGAGAGATAGTGCTGCTCACCCTCAAAAGTATATATCAAGGGTAGAGGTCGACCGATATGGGTTTTTCTCTGGCCGATGCCGATGCCGATATTTCGAAATCGGGGCAGCCGATGGCCGATATATGATGCCGATTTTTGCGGCCGATATTTTGGGCCGATTTTTGGATTGGGATGCATTGTGGAGGAGGATGGATGGTGCTGGGCGTGGGTGGGAGATGCGCTGTGGAGGGGGAAAGATGGTGCTGGCTGTGCGTGGGGGATGCATTGTGGAGGGGGTTGGCTGGATGTTGCTGGCGGTGGATGTGTTGTGGAGGGGGATGGATGATGCTGGCCGTGGGTGGGGGATGCGTTGTGGAGGGGGATAGATGGATGGTGCTGGCCGTGGGTGGGAGATGCGTTGTGGAGGGGGATGGCTGGATGTTGCTGGCCGTGGAGGGGAAGAGATGGATGGTGCTGGCTGTGGATGGAGGGAAGGGGGTGGATTGATGGAGCTGGCCGTGGGTGGGGGATGCATTGTGGAGGGGGATGGATGGATGGAGCTGGCCGTGGGTGGGGGATGCATTGTGGAGGGGAAGAGATGGATGGTGCTGGCTGTGGATGGAGGGAGGGGGGTGGATGGATGGTGCTGGCTGTGGATGGAGGGAGGGGGGTGGATGGATGGAGCTGGCTGTGGGTGATGCTTTGTAGAGGGGGGTGGATGGATGGAGCTGGCCGTGGGTGGGAGATGCTTTGTAGAGGGGGGGGGATGGATGGAGCTGGCCGTGGGTGGGAGATGCTTTGTAGAGGGGGGTGGATGAATGGAGCTGGCCGTGGGTGGGAGATGCTTTGTAGAGGGGGGTGGATGGATGGAGCTGGCCGTGGGTGGGAGATGCTTTGTAGAGGGGGTTGGATGGATGGAGCTGGCCGTGGGTGGGAGATGCTTTGTAGAGGGGGGTGGATGGATGGAGCTGGCCGTGGGTGGGGAATGCATTGTGGAGGGGGAGATGGATGGAGCTGGCCGTGGGTGGGGAATGCATTGTGGAGGGGGAGATGGATGGAGCTGGCCGTGGGTGGGGAATGCATTGTGGAGGGGGAGATGGATGGAGCTGGCCGTGGGTGGGGAATGCATTGTGGAGGGGGAGATGGATGGAGCTGGCCGTGGGTGGGAGATGCTTTGTAGAGGGGGGAGATGGATGGAGCTGGCCGTGGGTGGGGAATGCATTGTGGAGGGGGAGATGGATGGAGCTGGCCGTGGGTGGGAGATGCTTTGTAGAGGGGGGTGGATGGATGGAGCTGGCCGTGGGTGGGGAATGCATTGTGGAGGGGGAGATGGATGGAGCTGGCCGTGGGTGGGAGATGCTTTGTAGAGGGGGTGGATGGATGGAGCTGGCCGTGGGTGGGAGATGCTTTGTAGAGGGGGTGGATGGATGGAGCTGGCCGTGGGTGGGAGATGCTTTGTAGAGGGGGGTGGATGGATGGAGCTGGCCGTGGGTGGGGGATGCATTGTGGAGGATGAGATGGATGGAGCTGGCCGTGGGTGGGAGATGCTTTGTAGAGGGGGGTGGATGGATGGAGCTGGCCGTGGGTGGGGGATGGATATATATAAAATGTGTGTGTATACAGGAGTATGTATATGAGTTTGTATACAGGAGAGGGGTGTGCTCTGACATGTACACACTGTTCCCTCCAGCACTGCCCATTGGATGACACCTGTGAGCTCCCACGTGAGTAGAGTACTATCACTAGAGAGCCGAGGCACCTATCATAGATAATATGAATACTGTACATTACCCCAGTATCAGGCTGCCAGCCTCCAGCAGCACGAGAAATGAATCCCTCAGCCACGCTGCTGGTAGCCTCAGCCTGCGCGCCGGCCCCGCCCCCCTACCTCGGCAGCTGCAGTAGTTGTCTGTGCGAAGAGATCACAAAAGCTTCCTGCATGCTGGGACGGTGGCGGGATTACTGAACATGGGCTCTAGGCTACAGCTCCAGCCGTAGCCTAGAGCCCATGTTCAGTAATCCCGCCACCGTCCCAGCATGCAGGAAGCATTACATGTGTGATCTCCGCACAGACAACTACTGCAGCTGCTCGGGCTTGTGACATGTTTGCTTTCTGCTACAGCCCGCCGAGGTAAAGGGGGGGGGGGCGGGGCCGGCGCGCAGACTACCAGCAGCGTGGCTGAGGGATTCATTTCTTGTGCTGCTGTAGGTGGAGCGGGACTTAGTGTGGCAGCCGAAAATCGGCCGATTTTTTTACAATAATCGGCCGATGCCGATCTCTTAAAAACGGTCAAATATCGGCCGATATATCGGCCGACCGATATATCGGTCGACCTCTAATCAAGGGTATTTCCCCCAATGAGGTTTTTGGGCAGCTCAATTAATAGATTGTAGACAATATGTAAAAAAGAGGGTTTTATTGTGTAATAACACGTACAAAAAGGGTAAAGTAGTAGTTAAGATATGAGTTACGGTAATACAAAAATGATTAACATTCCATACATAGAGATAGCAAAAAGAAAACAACAAAATGTCATACAGCTTGGCGTGGGTAGGTACAAGCATATGTATTTCTAGCTACAACATAACCTCTGAAGAAGACCCGATTAAGGGTTGAAACGTGTAAGGAACTGCCATATGCTTGTACCTACCCACACCAAGCTGTATGACATTTTGTTGTTTTCTTTTTGCCATCTCTATGTATGGAATTTTAATCATTTTTGTATTACCGTAACTCATATCTTTACTACTACTTTACCCTTTTTGTACGTGTTATTACACAATAAAACCCTCTTTTTTACATATTGTCTACAATCTATTAATTGAGCTGCCCAAAAACCTCATTGGGGGAAATACCCTTGATGAACACTGAATACAGGCTCTTCTGGGAAACCGAGTGTTCCGCCTATCACGGAACAGCACGGGGAGGAGGCGCGGCTTTTAAAAAATGGTCGCCTGCAGTCTGACTCACTCTGCCAGGCATAAGGGAATAAAGATTGGCAAATTGAGGTGAGGCAATGACACAGTGAGGCAATGGCACAGTGAGGTGAGGCAAGGCCATGGCACAGTGAGGTGAGGCAATGGCACAGTGAGGCGAGGTGAGGCAATGGCACAGTGAGGTGAGGTGAGGCAATGGCACAGTGAGGTGAGGCAATGGCACAATGAGATGAGGTGAGGTTAGGCAATGGCACAGTGAGGTGAGGTGAGGTAATGGCACAATGAGGTGAGGTGAGGCAATGGCACGGTGAGGCGAGGTGAAGCAATGGCACAATGGGGTGAGGTGAGGCAATGGCACAGTAAGGTGAGAACTGGGGTTGTCTTATACGGCGAGTATATCCCAAAACCAACATTTTAGCTGGAAAATTAGGGGGTCGTCTTATACTCCGGCAAATACGGTACATGTTTTTCTGCAGCGTCTCCCTTGAAGTCTACTGAACCAAAAAGCACCGCTTTCCGTTTAAAAAAGTCCCTTAACCTTTCCAAAAAGGTAGCAGCTGAAAAACATATAGATGTGACCGTGTCCCATGGGAAACCATGTTAAAATGGACTGTAGTGTATTTCTGCAAAATGCATTAAAAAAAAAATGGATGATAGCCTTAAACTGGAGAACACACAACCTTCTATGGTCCCAAGTCCTGTCCAAAATGGAGGCTCTCAGACTCACTGAGAGGATCCATCATACGCTTTCAGACAATATGCAATCTTATGACAAGAAATGGGTATACTGGTCTCCCCCCAATAACATCCTCCACTGGGATGATAACATAACCACTAGTCCTTCCCACATCTTTAATTTTTCCTATCTGTAGACTTCACGCCACTATACTCCTTGTAATATCTACATGTATTCATTGGATCTTCTGTATGTAATTCTTGTTCATCGCCATGCCACATTGTATAATATACCCTGTATGTACTACACTTCTGTCATGATTTAATCTTTCAATAAAACTTTCGTAAACAAACAAAAAAAAAAAATGCATAGGTGTGACCCAGGCCTAATAGTACAGCATCATTTTATAAACAAAAATATGTTTCTGAACCCTGCAGTGTTTCTAGTGGAAAAAATCAAATATGAATCCTATTCCCTCCACTGCGGAGGTTTAATTGTGGTTTACACTTTAGCTGGTAATACCACAGTTCTCACAATGAATCAATTACACATGGAACTGCTTAATAAAGCCTTACTTTTCCCCAGTGAATTTCAGCTTTTTATGAACATATTTGCTCTACATATGTGGTCCATAATAAATGATTCTGTTTTTAACTAATTTACCTCTTGTGAAGGAAGCCATACTTTTTACAAGTTTACTCAGGAGATGCAGCCAGTGCGAGACTTCTGGGCATATAAACAAAATTTCATCCAATATGTGTATTGTACTTTACAAATAAATCAGCAAAGCTGACTTCACACATTTGTGTTGTAATAACGCGCACTATCATCACATGCGATAACATACTATGCGCGTGTTAGTGCAATGTAGTTTCACTCTAAATGGCACCCAAAAGCGCTAAAGCAGGGTAGATAAGAATCAATGATAAAAAATAAATCAGATTTTTATCAATTTTTTTGTAATAAAATGCTTTTGGAGTAAAAATCTATCTAAAGATAGTTTTCTATTTAAGATACATTAATAGTTTAATTTATTCAGCAAGAAATGGAGCTTAGTTACGTAGCATGAGGCTGTATATTCGGTAAACTCATTCAATGTCACAACTGTTTTGGACTTATTGTTTATTTGCAGATTTTGCTCACACACTGGATTGCTTTATTGTTATTTAAAGCACAGCGGGTTTCCTTTATGAATTTATCACATTGGTTTATTCATTTCCTTTCACTATAGAACATTGCTTGTTTCATATTGGATTTAGTTTTATATATTTTTTATATAATTGTTCTCATCACCCACTGTATTCTCACCACAGTGGCACTGATGAATTATCACTTTGGTTTATTTATTTTTCTCTTTATACAAGAGATCTTTTACACAGTGGACGTTTCACATTCATATTGTATTTTTTCTATGTGCACCATTCATTAATTTTTTGCGCTCATCATTCACTTTATTAAGATACATTAATAGTTTAATTTATTCAGCAAGAAATGGAGCTTAGTTACGTAGCATGAGGCTGTATATTCGGTAAACTCATTCAATGAATCTAAGCTCTGCAAGCTGAGATAACATCAACTGGCAATGTTATTGTTTTAATTCATTTCAGTAGTTTTCCAACTATGTGTGATTAACCTAAAATCGGTTCTGATATCGCTGTTTTACTAACCTGACAGCTTATTATTCTAAATAGGAAACCTTCATTTCATTTGCAAATATTAAAGATTCTAACTACCAGCAAGAATGAGTCCTTACATTTAAAGAGCACCTGTCACTTTAGATCCATCATGGCAGCGCCTGTTAGTGGGCACCCACTCACCCGCTGCTGCCATGTCCCTCACCTTGTTGTGTCACTGCCACATCACCAGCCAGCCCATTAAAGTGAATGGGACTGTCGGTGAGTCAACAGCGGGTCAGAGGAGGAGCCGCTGTGAGACAGAGGTGACAGTTGCTCTTTAAAAATTATAATTTTAATTCGAGTTTATTTAAATCAAGCCTTTTTACTAGTGATTTAAATCAAATCAACGTATGGTAATAAACTGTGAAGGCTGATGATTGAAACTCTATAGAAACACCAAACAAAAATCAAACTCCATTTTGGGGGCCACACCATCCTTTCTGATTTCAAATTCATGTGACAGGGAGCCTTCATACTGTCCAGTACGGTTCCCTTATATAAATAGGGAGAAAGGGAAGCACATACTATGCAAGCACACCATGGCGGAGGGGAGGGAGGAGCCTGACAGGAACTAGTGTATCATGCTTCTCCAGTGCTCCGATGTGGAAAAGACAATAAACTGGAAACCTCCTTTTAATACAATATGTATGAATGAGACAAATCTGGAAAGCACCTTTCATACAATAGGAGTGGGGAAGACACTAAAGCGACAATTACCTTTTGTGCAATACAGTTGGGTGACCGAGCGGAAAAAACTATCCATGCAATCTTTGTGGGGGAGACACTGAATGGGAACCCACCCTACATGCAATAGGGATGGGTGATGCATTGAATTAAAAACACATTCCTTAGATTCGGTGTAGGGGGGCAATTAATCCAATTACCTCTTTGTGGAGGAGACACAAAACCGAAAACCACTTTTCATTCAACAGGCACAGGAGAGACACTAAAACTAAAATTCAATAAACGAGACATTGAACGAGACGAGACATTGAACTAAAACCACCTTCCATACAATGTGGAAGAGATACTGAACTGAAAACACCTTCCATATAAAATGTGTGGGGGAGACACAAACTGGAAACCACCCTCTGTGCAATAAGTGTGGGTGGCACACTGAATACCTTCTATACAATAGGTGTAGGGAGATACTGAACTGAAAATCACCATTTAAAAATAGGAATCAAAATGAGACATATTGAACTAAAACGAAAAACCACCTTCCATACAACAGACATGGGGGGGGGGGGGGGATGATAAAATATAAATACCTTTCATATAATACGTGTGGAGAGGACACTGAACTGGAAACCACCTTTCCTGCACAAGACATGGGGAAGACACTGGACTGGAAACTAGTTTTTAATTCATACAATGAATGTGGAGGAGACACTGAACCTGAAACCCCCTTCTATACCATAGACATGGGGGGAGACACTGAACCAGAAACCCCCTTCTATACAATAGACATGGGGGAGACACTGAACCAGAAACCCCCTTCTATACAATAGACATGGGGGAGACACTGAACCCAAAACCCCCTTCTATACAATAGACATGAGGGAGACACTGAACCAGAAACCCCCTTCTATACAATAGACATGGGGGAGACACTGAACCTGAAACCCCCTTCTATACAATAGACACGTGGGAGACACTGAAAACCCCTTCTATACAATAGACATGAGGGAGACACTGAACCAGAAACCCCCTTCTATACAATAGACATGGGGGAGACACTGAACCAGAAACCCCCTTCTATACAATAGACATGGGGGAGACACTGAACCTGAAACCCCCTTCTATACAATAGACATGAGGGAGACACTGAACCAGAAACCCCCTTCTATACAATAGACATGGGGGAGACACTGAACCTGAAACCCCCTTCTATACAATAGACATGGGGGAGACACTGAAAACCCCTTCTATACAATAGACACGTGGGAGACACTGAAAACCCCTTCTATACAATAGACATGGGGGAGACACTGAAAACCCCTTCTATACAATAGACACGTGGGAGACACTGAAAACCCCTTCTATACAATAGACATGTGGGAGACACTGAAAACCCCTTCTATACAATAGACATGGGGGAGACACTGAAAACCCCTTCTATACAATAGACATGGGGGAAGACGCTGAACCCAAAACTCCCTTTTATACAATAGACATGGGGGAGACACTGAACTGAAACCCCCTTCTTTACCATAGACACAGGGTGAGACGCTGAACCTGAAACCCCCTTCTTTACCATAGACACAGGGTGAGATGCTGAACCTGAAAACCCCCTTCTATACAATAGACATGGGGGAGACACTGAACCCGAAACCCCCTTCTATACAATAGACATGGGGGAGACACTGAACCCGAAACCCCCTTCTATACAATAGACATGGGGGAGACACTGAACCCGAAACCCCCTTCTATACAATAGACATGGGGGAGACACTGAACCCGAAACCCCCTTTTATATAATAGACATGGGGGAGACACAAACTGAAACCCCCTTCTATACAATAGACATGGGGGAGACACAAACTGAAACCCCCTTCTATACCATAGACATAGGGTGAGACGCTGAACCTGAAACCCATTTCTATACAAGAACACTGAACTGATGCACCTTTCACACAAAAATAAATAATAATAATTCATATCTGTTTGCATGTGGTAAAATGCTTAAAATGACTTCATTTACTGGAAGGTGTTTACTCACTCTAAAAATCCACAAAATTTCCCTGAGGCAGAAAACTTTCACTATTAATAGTAAACAACATTTTCAGTGGAAACCAAGTACTCTTTTTAAAACATCTTATAGTGGAACTAGACCCATCAATTTAACCGTTTCCCAAAACAGATACATTCAATGCATGCTGTAAATGAGAACGGTTAGGCCTCATGCACACAGAGTATACAGAGTATAAAAATACTACTTGTACAGGCGTTTGGCATCTTGTCTTTCAGCGTGTAGAAGCAACACTATATCAGCCTATGTGTTCATGCATGTTTTGGGGGTTACAGGCATATGTATGTATCGGAGTGTTTACAGGCTGACGCCCAATTGCTTCCGCACACGCAGGTAAAGTTCCCCCCAACCACTATGTACCCCGGGCTCCGCTTACCCATCTGCAGGCCCAGGACCGGCATAGTGGCCCCGGCAGGGTAGAGGGGAGGGAGGAGTGCGGGCACATGACAGTTTTCCTGGCTAGCTGGCTTCTAGATTTAAGCAAATTGTCAAGCCCTGTGCTTAGCTTTGTTTCCACTTCCTATACACAAAAACATAGGGATGTAGAAAAGTGGCAGCTCTGGGCAAAATCTGAACAATCTGGCTATAGCAGGAGGCAGTCTGTTCACAAAGGTCTGGAGAGCAGTACAATTATGAGTGCCTGCAGGCAACAGTGAAGCATGGTGGAGGTACCTGGCAAGTTCGGGGGTTGCATTTCTGCAAGTGAAGTTGGAGATTTGGTCAAGATCAAATTCAATCGTGGCTTCAATGCTGAGAAATACAGGCAGATACTTATCCATCATGCCATACCCTTAGGCCCCGTACACACGGTCGGACAAAACCGATAAGAATGGTCCGACGGACCGTTTTCATCGATTCACCGCTGAAGTGGCCTGATGGTCTCATGTGTGTACACACCATCAGTTCAAAATCCGATCGTGTCAGAACGCGGTGACGTAAAACACACGACGTGCTGAAAAAAACGAAGTTCAATGCTTCCAAGCATGCGTCTACTTGATTCTGAGCATGCGCGGGTTTTGAACCGATGCTTTTCTGTACTAACCATCGGTTTGGACCGATCGGGCAGCGGTACATCGGTTCGGTTTTGAAGCATGTTTTAAAATTTTGGACCGAAGGAAAACAGACCGATGGGCTATACACACGGTCGGTTTGGACCGATGAAACTGAACCTCGGTCCATTCTCATCGGTTTTGTCCGACCGTGTGTACGGGGCCCTAGAGAGGCAAATGATTGGCCCAAAATGTATTTTGCAGCAGACCAACAACCCCAAACATACAGCCAATGCCATTAGGAACTATCTTCAGTGTAAAGAACAAGGAGTCACGGAAGTGATGGTTTTGCCCCCACAGAGCCCTGATCTCAACATCATGGCGTCTGGCTGGGATTACATGAAGAGACAGATTGATTTGAGGCAGCCCACATCCACAGAATATCTGTGGTTAGTTCTCCAAGATGTTTGGAACAACCTATCTTTCCTTCAAAAACTGTGTGCAAGTGTACCTAAAAGACCGTTTTGAAGGCAAAGGTTGGCCACACCAATAATTGATTTGTAGTTCTATTCTCTTCATTTACTTTCCATTTTAATTGACAGAAACAATTAACACTTCTATTTCTGAAACGATTCTTAACTTGCATCATTTTTCCCACCTGCCTAAAACAGGGCGCCCCCAATGTCAGCACCCGAAGCCGATCGATCCCTCGGCTGTCGGATGCCGCCATCTTTTGTACTTCCTGGTTCCCTACTGCGCATGCGCGACTAGCGCTGCACGATGCCACTGGTCCCTGCTGTCTTCTGGGACCTGTGTGTTTCCCAGAAGACAGTGTGGGGGGAGGGCCTAGATACCCGCAAGTGGCTTGGGTATCTATGCCCGGGAGCAAAATACCTGCATTACACAATTCCAAAAAGCGGAAGTTCCATTTTTGGGTGGAACTCCGATTTAAGCCCTGATGAGGGGGAAGTGGTGTTGCAATGAAAGGCATTGGCTGTTTTTGAAACCTTTTTTTTTTACCAACAATTAAAATTATCTTGGACTATCTGGTTCTGGTCTGGCACTCCTTTCTGGTTCTGGTAAAAAAAAACAAAAAAAACATGGCCAGCAAAAGAGTCTCTCGCAGGTCCCACCACCATTTTTCCCGACGTTTGCAACATGCTCTTCACACCTGACAAACTTCAGGGAATTTTAGATGCCTGGTCCACTACTGGGTTCTGTGGTACGTTCTGCTGACCCCTTTGTCATTACAAGACACAGCAGAGATGTAGAGGTCAGCGAAGGAACCACAGCACATGGAGCGGGCGATACAGGCATCCAACACTCTTAGGAGTGTCCATTTTGTAAACATTCTTCGGGTGGCCATAGCTCTTTAAAGCGGATGTGCCACTAAAAAAAAATATTAAAAGCCAGCAGCTACAAATACTGCAGCTGCTGACTTTTAATATTAGGACACTTACCTGTCCTGGAGTCCAGCGCCGTCCGCAGCAGAGGATGAGCGATTGCTCGTCTCTCTGCTGCTCCCCCCGCCATCCTCAGTGAGGGAACCAGGAAGTGAAGCGCTCCGGCTTCACTCCCCGGTTCCCTACGGCGCATGCGCAAGTTGCGCTGCGCCGCTGATTGGCTCCCGCTGTGCTCTGGGAGCCGAGTGTTCCTAGAGCACAACGGGAGGTGACGTCATGCCCGGAGAAAACCCGAAACTGTGTGGCCGGAAGTGGGTGCAAATACCTGTCTTTAGACAGGTATCTGCACCCCCCTCCCCCCTGAAAGGTGTCAAATGTGACACCGGAGGGGGGAGGCTTCCGATCAGCGTGAGTTCCACTTTAGGGTGGAGCTCCGCTTTAATAGAATGAAGATGGAAAAAATGGGTGGCAGACAGGTGAGTATAAAGCTTCTTCTCAAGGTCTGTTTTTACACTTTTGTAACCCAGCAATAAAATCACTTTAAAAGGAGAAGTCCAGCCTGGGCTTTTTCAGCTGGGCTTCTCCTCGGGGTCACAGGAGTGCAATTTGTTTCTCCTGTGACCCGTTTTTAGCGGAGAGCGGTCTGAAGTCCGCTCTCCGCTGACATCACTGCCATCAGTCGCGGCAGCGCGTCATCACGACTTCCCAAGTCAGGATCCTCCAGCTGCCCCGATTGATGGCAGTTTCAGCGTATCAGCGAGCCACTGAGACAGCCTCTCCCCGCCCCTCCACTGCTCAGCTCTCCAATGAGCGTGGAGAAGCAGAGAGGAAAGAGGCTCACTGACAGTCAGCCTCTTTCCTCTCTGGGATCTGTGAGAACCGAGCCAGCGGCGATGGTCGGTGGCTCGGTTCTCAGTGCACAGACGGCAGGGGACAGATGGAGCATCGGTCCGATGCTCCAACCACCGAGGTAAGTATAAATATGGGAAAAACTCAATTCCCATACTTCTCTTTTAATTTCCACCAAACCTGCAGAAAAGAATAAATTGACATTGTATACGTTTCTTACAGCTGTGAAACCATTTAGATTTATGGCTAGGCGTGATTTTTGAAGGTTTGTCAATTTGGTTCTTAACCATATCCCGTTTATCCCCCATGAGAAAAATTACAGGGGACCTGGCACCCTCAAAAGAACAATAAAAGGTCAGAGTGGGTTAGTCACTGTTTCTATACAGATACAGGAAGGATTTCTGCAATTACAATCTCATTTCTCCATTTCATAACATGTCACGTTCAACAGGAAATACCACTTATGGAAAGAAAAAAGAATTCTGGGCTTTTCTTCGAACAAATGAAAGTTATTTTCCAAGTTCAAAGGCCATTCTCATGTATTACTGTGTACTTGCAAAACATGTGTTAATACCAAGGATTGATACACAACAGGGTTGGCCAACATTTTGACCTTCCTGGGCTTCATTAGAAGAAGAGGAATTGCCTTGGGCCACACATAAAATACACTAATGCCTCGTATACACGGCAGGACTTTCTGAGAAAAAAAGTCAGACAGACTTTTTTTCTCTGACTTTTTTTGTCAGAAGTCCGACGGACCGTAGATAGAGAACCTAGGCGGACTTTTGCACATGCAAAAGTCCGGCCGTGTACGAGGCATAACATTAACCGACATATCGGCATGGATGTCACACCACTTCCTCAAACTCAATCTTTCTAAAACTGAGCATATACATTTTCCTCCAGCCCGTGCCCCCTCCTCTGACTTCCCAATTATGATGAATAATATGTTGATAAAATGTTTAATCTACAACTGCCATGATGTGTGATCAGTTATGACACCAGCCATCGGATGGTTTGACAGTTTGGTTGAGAGCACAACCAATGGGAGTGTTACATTTGCGGCACATGCTAGAAATGAAACTTTTATGGATGGGTTTACTTCCACTTTAAGTAATCTTCTCTCAGCATGGCTCCACCCCAGCCTTTAACAGGAAACACTACTCTGCACTGTAAGCCAGCCTTGCCCAAGCAATAGAGTGTAAAATCCTCCCTGTGTGTTTCTTGCTGCGAGCTCTACGTTTGACTCCGTGTACCGACTTTGGCTTGTTATCCTGACTATCCCTGTCTCCTTGTAGTCCCGACCTTGGTGTGTTCTCCTGACCATCCCTGTCTGCTTGTTGCCCCAACCTTGGCTTGTCCTCCTGACTATTTCTTGTTGCCCTGGATTGCGGCTTCCTCTCCAGCTACCAGAGCCAGCCGTGCAAGTGAGCTGGGAGACCCAGGGGGCTGCGACCTGGAGTCAGCTGCAACAAAGTCCATCCTCACCATCACAAGTCCCATGAGGCATTGCAAGGCTGACAGTTACCAGCATGACTCCCAAAGACAAAGGCATGGTGGGACTTATAGTTCTATGACAGCTGGAGGGCTGTAGTTTGACACCCCTGTCCATCTGCCCTTAGATCAAGCATGCATGCAGGAAAATGTGCTTGGCTAAGAAAACCCCTCCTTCCACCCTGAAGACTCCTGGGATGTATGACATCATTTGTCTAAGCCAAGAAGCCAGAAAGTAACTAAAGTAAAAAATAAATAAAAAAAGTTTGAAACAAGTAATATGATGTAATTACCATGTGATCAGCTATATCCCATCACAGCTCATCACATGGTAACCAGGAAGTAACGTTTATCAGCATTTCCTCTACTCGCGATGACCAGGCACGAGTAGAGGAGAGACAATCGGATAATCAGCACATTGATTAGTGCAGACTCATCGCGGGTTACCACTAGAGCCCACCAGGGATGCCATTCATTGCCCATTAAAAATGCCAATCTGTGCTCATCAGTGATTTCCTGTCAGTGCCCATCAGTACCGCCTATCAGTGTCCCCCTATGAGTGCCCATCAGTGCAGCCTCATCAGTGAAGGAGAAAACTTACTTATTTATAAAAGTTTTATAACAGAAACAAAGAAAAACATTTTTTTTTTATTGGTAGCAAAAAAGATAAAAAACCCAGTGGTAATCAAAATACCACCAAAAGAAAGCTCTATTTGTGGGAAATAAATTATAAAAACTTTGAGTACAGTGTTGCATGACCGCGCAATTGTCATTTAAAATGCAACAGATATCCACAATCGAACACTAACCTATCTAGCCCTGTGAAGAAGAAATCCAATCGGATCGGCTTCAAAAAAAGGTATGTATACCGATTTCTTCTTTACAGGGCTAGATAGGTTAGTGTTAGATTGTGGATGCCAGCAGATGTAGGGATTTCAGTTTTAGGGTGGACTAATGCCCCGTACACACGTGCAGGATTTCCGACGGGAAAAGCTCCCGTTGGAAATTCAGAGGGGAAAGCCGAGAACCTGCTTGATCAGTCTTTCCCCTACACACGAGAGGTTTTCCCCAACAGGAAAACTGCGATGGAGCTTTGGTCGGGAATCCCGGCCGCGTGTATGCTCCATCGCTTTTTTCCCCATTAGAAAACTGCCAAAAAACGCTGGGCAAAAGTCTGCTGGCGCAAAAAAAGAAAGCTTCTCTTTTTTTGCCCGGCGTTTTTTGGGCAGTTTTCCCGTCAGAAAAACAGCCCATCGTGAAAACCGGCCGTGTGTACAAGGCTTTACACTTTACCGAGGAGTAGGTTTACTTCCCGATAGGGATGGCAGGGAGAATATGATTAGTAACTTCTCACATAGAGAACCTCTTAACAGGCTGGAAATGCTGCACAATCTATAACAAGCACTCTTTTGAGGCCCTCATTAGCACTCCTATGGAGGATGCAGATTATGCCGTTATCACAAGCAATGTTCCTATTGGGAGCAATGCACGTTGTAATGAGTCTGTCTGAGGCCACCCCGAGTAGAACGTCAGCATGAAATACTTTCTACACATTTGCAATACGTACCTTGCAAACGACCACCCCATACCAAGTCATGTGATATCTGAAGCATGCAGTTTTTGTTTTCGTCTGATGGCAGTTATGGAAGGAGCAAAAGGCGCCTGTCTCTGGATTCCACACACCAGTCCTCACCCTTCCTTAGAAACACATAACAATAGAATGTAACAAAAGGTTTAATGTTAGGACTTGCAAGCAGCAGGATTCCACAACAGACCCTCACCAAGCTCAATGTCAGGTCTAAACAGGATGCCAGATATGCTTCTATATATGGCAAATGGCACACGATTGCTGCCTCTGCGCTCACGCTCGTTCGGATGATTACCCCACAAGCACAGGTGAAAAATCGCTACAGATGATCCTTAGGCTTCATATACACGAGGCGTTGTTTAACCTCTCCTGAACCATTTAACTTGACAGCTAGAATCCGACATTTAACCAGTTAACAACCGCCCTATAGACAATATACGTCTACATGGACGTCCTCCCAGAATCGCGCTCCTGCGCGCCCTCTGGGGCGCACACACGGCAATGTCCGTGACGGCCGGGTCTGCATCACGGATCACGGTAAATCGCCGCTGATAGCGGCGGTTTACCACGTCATCGCTCTGTCCAATGACGCCGGTTCACACATGACGCCGGTTCCTCCCTCCCCTCTCTGTACCGAACGGTACAGTGTGAGAGGAGAGGGGGGGGGGGAGAGAGGGGATGCAGCACGAGTGCTGTGGGCTGGATCTGTGACACATGCAGTCACAGATCCAGCCAGACATCCATCCCTACATGTCAGCTATCCCTGGCCATACTGTGCAATACCCCACACTACTTTGCAATACCCCACACTACTCTGCAATACCCCACACTACCCTGCAACATCGCCTATGGGGATTTTTAAGTAGCAAAGTTTGGCGCCATTCCACGAGCGTGTGCAATTTTGAAGGGTGACATGTTGGGTATCTATTTACTCGGCGTAACTTCATCTTTCACATTTATGCAAAAGAATGAAGAAAAAATACTAAATTTGCTAAATTTTATAACAGAAACAAAGACAAATTCATTTTTTTACAGAATTTTCAGTCTTTTTTCTCTTATAGCGCAACAAATAAAAAACCCAATGGTGATTAAATACCACCAAAAGAAAGCTCCATTTGTGTGAAAAAAAGGACGAAAATGTCTTTTGGGTACAGTGTTGTATGACTGAGTAATTGTCATTCAAATTGTGAGAGCACCGAAAGCTGAAAATTGGTCTGGTTATTAAGGGGGTTTACGTGCCCAGTGATCAAGTGGTTAAAACGGACGTCTAGCCGCATTTTTTTTTTGTTAATTTTTTTTTTATTCATACTTACCTCAGACTGATGCTGCAGCTGTTCCCCGGCATATCTACACTCCTCCCCAAGCGGAGAGATGCTGACTGTCAGTCAGCATTTCTCCTGCTCTGATCCTCCACGCTCATTAGAGCTCTGAGCTGGGTAGGGGTGGGGAGTGGCTGTCTCAGCGGCTCGCTGAGACAGCCATCAATCAAGGCAGCTGGCAGATCCATCCAGACTTGGGAAGTCAGTATGAGATGCTACCTTGACTGATGTCAGTGACGTCAGCGGAGTGAAAAACTAATTGTGGGCCTAAAAAGCTCAGGCTGGACTTGTCCTTTAACTGCCGTCCGTCAAATGACGGCTGGACGGTGCGGCTTTTGTTCTGGGTGAGCGTCATATGACGTCCTCGCTTTCCCGGCCCGGGATGTCCACCGGGCACCCGCGATTGCCCAGTAACAGAGCAGGATCATAGATCTGTGTGTGTAAACACACAGATCCACGCCTGGCCAGGTGAGAGGAGACCGATGGTGTGCTCCTTGTACAGAGGAAGAACAATCGGTCTCCTTCCCATGCAAGTCCCCGCCCCCTAAGGAACATATTTAACCCCTTGATTGCCCCCTAGTGTTAACCCCTTCTCTGCCAGTCACATTTATACAGTAATCAGTGCATTTTTATAGCACGGGTCACTGTATAAATGGGAATGGTCCCAAAAATGTGTCAAAAGTGGCCTTTAGCAGGCCTATGCTTCCTTCTGTGATTTGGCGCCATCTTGTGGTGGCTGTTGGTATTGGCGGTCGTTGCAATACTTTGTCACACCATATTTGCGAAGCGGCCTTACAAGCGCACTTTTTCGGGGAAAAAAATACACTTTTTTTTAATTAAAAAATACGGACTCCAGTAAAGTTGTTTTATATTGTGAAAGATAATGTTACGCCGAGTAAACTGATACCCAACATGTCATGCTTCAAAATTGCGTCCGCTCGTGGAATGGCGACAAACTTTTACCCTTTAAAATCTCCATAGGCGACGTTTAAAAAATTCTACAGGTTGCTTGTTTTGAGTTACAGAGGAGGTGTAGGGCTAGAATTATTGCTCTCGCTCTACCGATCGCGGCAATACCTCACATGTGTGGTTTGAACACCGTTTTGATATGCAGCCGCTACTCATGTAAGTGTTCGCTTCTGCGCGCGTGCTCGGTGGGACGGGGCGCGTTCCTGGCTCCTAACTTTTTTTAGCTGGCTCCTAGATTCCAAGCAAATTTGTCAAGCCCTGGCATGAGGTATGAAAGTTCGGGAAAACTATTATATCATACCACATGACAACATCAGTGATGAACCACAGGCGCTCCTTACTGTCCCACCAGAAGAAAAGAACATGTCACTGCCAGCATGTAATATTCTGTACGGAGTTATTCACTTTATATTTGGGTAGAGTCCACAAAAATTTGGGTGGACATCCCAATGTTAATAGTAACAACATGGCCATTCTGTACAACTTCCAAGCCGCTGTTATTTTTTTTCCGCCAAACGCTTTGAGTGCAAATGCTAAAATTCCACAGTGGGATCATTATATTTTTTTAAGCAAAATACATCACTGACAAAGTAATTATGAGTAAATACATTATTCATGATAAACCACAGGTTGGGAAAGCAATTCACTGATTCACTTCTAGGCCTCAGTGGAGAAAGTAGAAGACCCTATGAGGTAAGACAGACGAACCAGTAAATCATGGTCACAAGACAAGGGGAAGGATAGAGCTCAAGAAGAGTTCACAAAGAGTTGGAAGAATCGGGGCATTCTACTCTGTGAATCAATGGAGACTAAAGATAATTTCTTTAAATGTTCCAGAACAAGTTCACGCTGGAAGGTGAATCTGCAGTACAATACTGATCTATCTTGGCAGCGTGTTCTGCACATACCAGTAAATAAATCTTAATGCTAAAGCTTGCATACATAACTATTCGGCATTCTTCCAATTCTTCATACCCTAATCTATTATTGCATAGGTCACAGATTGGAAAAATTCATTTTGCACTCTCTTTGATCGAAAACAGATATAAAAAGAACAGTGGAAAGAGTAAAAGATCATGTCACTTTAACTGATGGTCTCTGCCATAGTGTTTAAAGTGGAACTTCACTCTCCAAATCGACGTTGATCATTTTTAATTCTTGTGCTGCTAGTAGGGTTGTCCCGATACCACTTTTTTAGGACTGAGTACAAGTACCGATACTTTTTTTTATGTACTCGCCGATACCGAATACCGATACTTTTTTTAAAATGTGTCCCCAAATGCAGCCATGTCCCCCCACATATGCAGCCATGTCCCCCCCACATATGCAGTCATGTCCCCCCACATATGCAGCCATGTCCCCCCACATATGCAGCCATGTCCCCAAACATATCCAGCCATGTCCCCAAACATATGCAGCCATGTCCCCAAACATAGTGCAGCCATGTCCCCAAACATAGTGCAGCCATGTCCCCAAACATATTGCAGCCATGTCCCCAAACATATTGCAGCCATGTCCCCAAACATATTGCAGCCATGTCCCCCACATATCCAGCCATGTCCCCCCACATGCAGCCATGTCCCCCGTACCTAAATGATGCCGCCGCTGCGTTAATCACCGCGCGGGGAACATTACAGTCAGATTTCGTTTTAATAAGCTGTTTTCCCTGCCGCGCTGTGTATAGAGACACTCCCCCTTGCTCGCGATTGGACAGATCCGTCCAATCCCGAGCAAGGGGGAGTGTCTATGCGCGGCGGGAAAAACAGCTATTCAAACGAAAGCTGACTCTAATGTTCCCCGCGAGGTGATTAACGCGGCGGTGGCTTTGCGATATACGGTGGCGGCGGGGGGCAAGTATTCTATTTAGGCATCGGGGTAGTTGCGGGAGTACAAGTACTCCCGCAAATACTCGGTATCTGTCCCGATACTGGTATCGGGACAACCCTAGCTGCTATCATTAGTAAATAGATAGGAAACTACATCTTATTTACTTGTTTTAAACTTTTAATGTTACTTTCTGGTTTCTTGCCTAGGCATATGAGGTCATACACTCCAGAAGCCTTCAGGAGGGGAGGAGGGGGGTTTTCTTAGCTAAGCTGTTTCGTCAGATTCGGTGACCTGTCAGAATTTGTAACGGAAGTGACGTTCAATTTTAACGAAACCACTTGCCAACTGCAATACGTATATATACACACGTTGTGGTTTGCAAGTGTTTTAACAGGGTTATGGCTGAAGCCGTCAGCTATAACCCGGTATATTTTTTTCAGCCAGCAGTTGGCTTTCTCATGAAAGCAGCTAGAGTGGTTTATTAGCTGCTGGATCACTTTCAGAAGCGACAGGAGGGAACACCCCCCCCCCCCCGCTGGTCGCTGGTGTCTCTCTGGCTTACCGATTTCACTGGTGTGCCTGGGAAACAATCTGACGGTGCGGCCGGCTGGTCACAGAGCGAGACTAGATCATCTCTGATGGCCTTGGAAGACTGAAGAAATGTCAAGATGTCACTTTCGGTCTAGGGCAGTAGTAAACACTTTTTTGTTAAAGATCAAACAAGATTAGAGTTAGGGGGTTAGGGTTATGGTTTCCCATTGAAAAATATGGCTAGGACTCAGGAATTGGAACAGGGACCTCCCCCAAAGGTCAGAAGGCGGGTTCCCAGAGGTCAAAGGTCACAGGGCGTGGCTGACCCACCCCCACCAAAGTGTACCGCCTACCTCAACTAAGTCGAAGAATGAACAAGTCAGGGAATGAACAAGTCGGGTATGGAGAGATCTGGGGTCAAAAAGACCCAACATCTCTTACTTTTAAAAGCAAAACACCAAAAAACAAAATATATGTTAGGGGTTTGGGTTTCTCATTGAAGAATATGGCTAGGACTCAGGAATTGGAACAGGGACCTCCCCCAAAGGTCAGAAGGCGGGTCCCAGAGGTCAAAGGTCACAGGGTGTGGCTGACCCACCCCCACCAAAGTGTACCGCCTACCTCAACTAAGTCGGAGAATGAACAAGTCAGGGAATGAACAAGTCGGGGTAAGCGTCCCATAAAGGAGACCTGTGATCCTTATTTCTATCACAACGGATGTTTACATTCCTTGTAATAGGAACAAAAGTGATTAAAATAAAGGGACAGTGTAAAACGAAAAAACAAAATAAATAATAATAATAATAAAAAAAAAATGGAAAGTGCACCCCCCATCACTCTGTGCTCGCGTGCAGAAGTGAATTTATACGCAAGTAGGCATCTATTTGCTCAGCGTAACATCATCTTTTATATTTTACAAAAAAATGGGGTATACATTGTGTTTTGTTTTTTTATCCATTAAAGTGTAATATAATTAACGCGTTTTTTTAAAGAAAATTGTGTTTGAAAAACTGCTGCGCAAATACTGTGTCACATAAATAATTGCAACGACTGCCATTTTTTTCCCCTAATGTCTCTGCTAAACAAAAATCATAAATATAATGTTTGGTGGTTATATGAAACTTTCTAGCAAAAAATACTGATTTAAACTTGTAAATAAAATGTGCCAGAAAAGTCCTGGTCTTCAAGTGGATAATTATTCCGATATCAATTGAAAACGAGACAGCATAAAATAGATATCGGAAGTCAGTAAAAAAAAAAGTGTTGGTATATATATATATATATATATATATATATATATATATATATATATATATATATATATATATATATATATAAATAAAGGACAGAATATATTACTGAAATCCTATGATTTTGGCCTTGTTAATTGATATAAAAAATGTAGACAATTCTTCAGACAACAAGTATAGAAGCTTTCACTAGGTCTAGAGCAGTATTCCAACTTTATTTAGCCTGCATCTATCAAGATTACACTGAACAATCCCTTATGTATCATTTACATATTTCTGCAGATACGACTAACAAAAGCCTCTTCTCCCATTTCATCAACCACATATTCTAGATTTCTCGCCAGCGCCGACCCCACCCAATCATCAGCCTGACTCACAGATTCACATTAAAGCAAACTATTCAGCATTCATATTGGGATTGCATCTGTGAACAGGAATTAAACTAACAATATTCATATCCTGACACACATTTCCCATTCCCATTAAACAACTTGATGGCAAACTTTTCCACTTGGCTTTGGAAATACCAACGCACAAGAATCTTAAAGAGACAGCGTCGTAAGACAACTTGTTTCTTTTCAATAAATGAGTTCAAATCATCTTGATGAGAACTGTCACAAAGTTGCATCCCCCTCCCTTTTAAAACTCAATACATTGTAAATGACTATCAGTCACACACTAGAAATTTCCCTAAACCTAAGGTATTGGTTTATAAAGTCTCAGTGATCATTAATCAGATCGGGGCTAAAAGGGGAGGGGGGGGGGGGAGAATGCTTGTGTCTCGGCATTTACTGCCCTGCAAAAAGAATGTTAAAAAAAAGGGAAGAAAGGGAAACAAAAGTTAGATAGAAAGAAGAGAAAAGAGAGCTTTGAAGAGTTCCATGAACGGTTGCCAGGACAGATGAAGGGAAGGGGATAGGAAGCGGCATAGGTCCCTGCTGCAACAACACTGGAGCCAAAGGCAACACCATCAGATGCAGCCCATTCATTTGAACAATCTTCCCATAAGATTATTGGCCAGATTCACGTAAGCGGCTTAAAGTTGTGCGGGCGTAACGTATGTAATTTACGTTACCCCGCCGCAAGTTAGAGAGGCAAGTGCTGTATTCACAAAGCACTTGCGTCCTAAGTTACGGCTGCGTAGCGTAAATGTGCGCCTAATTCAAATTGGGAAGAGGTGGGCGTGTTTTATGCTAATAAGGCATGACCCCACGTAATTGACGTTTTGAACGTACGGCGCATGCGCCGTCCGTGGACGTAACCCAGTGCGCATGCTCCAAATTACGCCGCAAAGACTCAATGGTTTCGACGTGAACGTAAATTACGGCCAGCCCCATTCATGGACGACTTACGCAAACAACGTAAAAAAAAAATTCAAAAATCGACGCGGTTCCGACGTCCATACTTAACATTGGCTGCGTCATCTTTTTGGTGGTTTATCTTTACGCCTGAAAACGCCTTACGTAAACGGCGTATCTTTACTGCGACGGGTGAGCGTACGTTCGTGAATAGGCGTATCTCGCTGATTTACATATTCTAGGCGTAAATCAGCATACATGCCCCTAGCGGCCAGCGTAAATAGACAGCTAAGATACGACGGCGTAGGAAGACTTACGCCGCTCGTATCTTAGCAACATTTAAGCGTATCTCAGTTTGAGCATACGCTTAAATGTAGGACGGCGGGGATTCAGAGTTACAACGGCGTATCTACTGATACTAAAACTAAACATATCCAACTATAGTTAAAACTAACATATGCCCAACTAAATTGACTTGCTAACAAATCAGGGAAATGAGCCTGGGTTTTTGTTAACTTTAAGGGAGTATGACCCTGCCCCCCCCTTTTTTTTTCCCCTCTCTCACGCCCTCTTCTTTTTTTCTTCCTCTTTTTTCTTGTCTACTACTTTTCTGCATCTCAGTCGTTGTTACGGCTGTTCTAAAAAGTGATCATAGGATTTGTGGTCTTCCAGAGTATATATATATCACGCGATTTCATTAGAATCACTTCCTCAACTGATGTAGCTTCTTTGTTTGCTTTGAATGGTATAAGCTTCTACGGGCCCCTTGGTATCATTGTTTATTAATGTTATCGTATAAGTAAAGTAATTATTTAAATGGTCAAATTATTTCCTAAGTCCTGCTGGTTTTCGGTTATTGGTGTATGCGGATTGAATATAGCCCTGCTCATAAGACTGACATGATTTGTATTTGTAAAACTTTGCCCTGATAACTATAAAGTGAATAAAAAAAACTAAAAAAAAAAACTAACAACATATCTAGTACCCAGTTTTCACATGGTAGGATAATGGTAGGAGATATCTATTCCTGTAGGACCCCTGATCCCTCTTATCTGTCTGAGCCAGACATTACAAGGACAGCTAGGGTTGAGTGTGATCACTCGACCTCTGGACTAACACCACCACTCACTTGTCTGGGGTCTGGACCCCAACACTCAACAGGGCATTAGACACCCTTAATAAATATTAAGGGTGTCTAACCAGGGCAGTTCCTAACATATGGATAAATTGAGTTACCTCCATCCAATATTCTTGAACCCGTGGGCAATTTTTCAGCCAAGACACCCTGACTAGGGCTGCAACTAGTGATTATTTTTAGAAAATCGATTAGTTGGTCAATTAGTATTTTGATTAAATCAGATAATAACCTTAAAACAAAGTGTGGTGTATAATTTATATAATATGTAAATAAAAATAAAAATAAAAAAAGAGTTATCTTATCTTAAATAACATGTTCTGCCTAGTCCTCTCCTATGAACAGGAACATAACCCAAATGTCAAAATGTAAGGAGCCGTGTCCGTCCATGGACGAAAAGAAAAAAAAGGCAATTTATTCTTAAATATCTAGACGCAGTGGCAAAAAGAAATAACCAGCTATATGGTTAGGGAGCAAAATCTCTAATCCACTCTGAGAATAACAGACAGAAGAGATATACTGTATATACTATTAGGAGGATAAATCTGGTAAATATCATCAGACTCGGATCAAATTTTTAATTAAAGAAAATAAAAAAGGGAGTGTTTTGTGGATTTTCAGAGAGAACTGTAATATATTATGTATGACAGACTCCCTCGTCATAGGCAGGTGATAAATGCTACTTGCGCCTGCTGTCACTTGTGCTCCCCATACAAAAAAAAATTCCTCCTAAAAAAATGAATAGACCAAGAATAGAAAACTTCTTGTTCAAATGAATTTGCAGACAGTGCAGTGTGTATGTGGTTTTCGTTCAGAAATGACATTCATTTTAAAAAACTGAATGTTAAAAGCAAGTGAAATTTTCAAACGACATTCTTTCATTCGGCGAATGTACAAAGATTTTTCATATGAATATTCTCGCCCGAAAAGCGAAACGTGTATGTCCGACATAAGGCTCGGTGCACACCTATGCAGTTTGCCGATTGGTGACTCTCCCTGTCGGGGGGGGGGGGGGGGGTCTGTGCTGATAATCAGCACATTGATTACCAGCACAGCCACCCATCAACTGACAAACGGTGCCCAGTAGCTGTCAGTCAGTGCCCCATCATAACCTCCTGTCAGTGCACAATAAAGTGCCAATCAGTGCCCACCACAGTTCAATTCAGTGCCCATCACAGTGCCAATCAGTGCCCAGCATTAACACCTGTCAGTACCTGCCCATCAATGCCATCTATTAGTGTCCCATCAGTTCCACCTATTGGTGCCCATCAGTACCGGTTTTCAGTGCCCAGCAATAACACCTGTCAGTACCTGCCCAATCAGTGCCACCTATCGGTGCCCTGCATATCAGTGCCACCTATTGGTGCCCATCAGTGCTGCATATCAGTACCGGCTATCAGTGCCCAGCAATAACACCTGTCAGTACCTGCGCCAATCAGTGCCACCTATCGGTGCCCATCAGTGCTGCATATCAGTGCCACCTATTGGTGCTCATCAGTGCTGCATATCAGTACCGCCTATCAGTGCCACCTCGTCAGTGCCCTTCAGTGGCAAAAACAACATTTTATAACAGAAACAAAGAAAAACTTAATTTTTTTAAATGTCTGCCTTTATTAGTTTGTTTAACAAAAAATAAAAACCGCAGAGGTGATCAAACACCACCAAAAGAAAGCTCTATTTGTGGGAAGAAAATGATGAAAAGTTAGCTAGAGTACAGTGTTGCATGACCGTGCAATTGCTGAAAGCTCAAAATTGTCCTGGGCAGGAAGGGGCGAAAGTGCCTGGTATTGAAGTGGTTAAAAAGGCTGTTCTAGGCTTCATCTTGGACTAGTGTAAAGCCACGAATATTGTGTGAAAAGAAAAACAGAATTTTGACAGCTTTGCAAAATTCTAGTCTGGTGAAACATGTTACATTTGGCACCAATCTTGACTATAAAGCATCCATGAATAAAACATACACGTGTAAATAATCTATGGATACTAGAATGTTCATGCAGCGCCAGCTGAGTGCGCTAGCATAGGATACAAGTACAATATCCTCAGGCTGGAAGTGAGACACAAGAGGGATCTGACACATACAGAAAGGAATCAATAGTGCAGAGCGAGGTCACTGCGGCTGCTCTCACAATGAACACTTTAACATCTGGGTCCTTTTCCTCCTTTACTTCCTGTAATAACAATGAGCTGGGCAGAGAGCAATATCCAGCTCATTCTCATGTGGAAGGGCAATAGGGCCGGTTACACATGCATTCCTTACTATACATTTTTAACCATTTCAAGTCATACCTCTGAAAAGAGTTTACAGGAAACAAATATCTTAGCATGTTTTCAGATGACCCATGTGGCTTATTTACTTACTTCTGACAATCCGGCAGGGCAGGGGGCTACAGAATTCCAAATCCACCCATCTAATACAAGGGATTGGATCATCTATTTACATATGCATCATTTCTATGTGCACCTTCTAATTATGTGTAGCACTACCCCCGAAGGAGCTGCTGGTTTAGATTTGGGTCTGCCGTTACCTTACTGTTTACCATGCTTGTCCTAGGGTTCCTTCTTTTTTTTTATTTCAATACATTTTTATTGGATTATAATAAAACATTCACAAAAATCACATGTATTGATGAAAGTAAGTAGAGATAAGAAACATGCATAAAATTATACAACTTTTAGTCTGGACAGCAGAAATGAGCTCACGAAAGGATTTGCAAGCGATCAATGAAAATAAATCTAACAAGATAAAGAAATTCACAACATCTCTTCAATTACAGCAGGCCCCAAACGTATGTAATATGAAGCTGGAAACAAATACAATAAAAGAACATTAAGTTATCTTAGGTTGCACCCTGGCTGAAATAGAGATTTAGGGCCTCAAGATCCGTAAAGTAAAGCACAAGCAACAGCAGTATCAAGAAAAGGACAAGCACCAATGTTTATATGTTGTTTTCGTACCAGTTTTTCCAAGGTGCCCATGATAAAGTATGTGTAGACAGAGTAAGCAAAGGTACAGCCATCATCCTCTCATATGTGTAATGTAAATTAGTTAAATCAATAACATCCAGAATACAAGGTGGAAACGGATCTTTCCACTTTCTGGTAATTGAAAGCCTGGCAGCCATAAGGAGATGGATAATGGAATTCCTGAGGTTCAATACAAAGTTTTCAATGCCCAAAGAGAGCAAAGCTAAGGCGGGGTTAGGGGTAATCCGAGTGCCCGATAAAACAGAAATAATTGCAAATACCTCCTTCCAATATTTTGTAAGCAAAGGGCAGCCCCACAAAGTATGGAGCAAGTTACCCTTGAGTCCGCATAACCTCCAACATTTATCTGAGTGTTTGTCACTAAATTTAGATACGACATCTGGAGTATAATACCACCGTAAAGTGATTTTAATTGCTAGTTCCCATAAGGAAGTACACTTAGTAGATGATTGATTGAATCTGCATGCTGTACGCCATTGGTCATCCGTATATGACTGGTCTAGATCTTTTTCCCACTGTAAATGTGGGGAGGTTTTTGAAAATTTCTGTTTTTCTTGTAGTAAATTATAAAATATGGTGATACCTTTTTTCCTAGGTTCAGGCGAAGAAAGATAAGACCACATTGAAGAGTGAATTTGTATATTTTCTACGGTCAATTTTTGCAAACAGTTTGTTATGAGAGAGAAGTGATCCAGGTAGGATAGTGGCAAAGTAAATTCAGATTGTATGGATTGGAACGATTTAACCACACCCTTATCATCATATAGGTCGCGGATGTACTCAATACCGTGATTCCCCCAAAGATCTAGTGGAACATGTTTCAAAACTAGTCGTAGTACATTTAAGGGTATATTAGCTATACGATTGGAGACGGAAGAGTCCACCGATTTTAAAACTGTAAGCCAGGTAGTAATGGATACCTTCATCGTGGGAGGAAGTTGCGTGGGGATTTTGATCCCCAAGTGTGCGCCAAACAGCCATAGATTGGCAGGGCCATGACAGCAATAGGAGGACTCAATCTGACCCCAAGATGTAGTTGGAGAGTGTTGAAACCATTCCTTCATTTGGGATAATATAGAGGAATGAAAGTAATCACGGAAATCAATGTATCCCACTCCCCCCCACATCTTATGTTTGATTAATTTATAGTGGGCACATCTTGACTTCTTTCCTTTCCAAATGAACTTAGAAAGGATAGATTGTAAAGATTTGAAGAAGTGGAAGGGGATAGGTATAGGTAAACATCTAAACAAGTATAGTACTTGAGGTAGATGCATCATTTTGAAAGCAGACATTCTACCCCACCAGGAAAACTCATGTTTGCCTAAATTTGTCAAGTCAGTTTGTAATCTTTTTTTAAGGGGAATGTAATTGTGTGTAAATAGAGATTTAGTGTTTCTGGACAGGTGAATGCCAAGATATGGAATACTGTGTTCCGCCCAAGAGTAAGGGAATTGGTGCTGAAGCAGATTGTTCGTCACAGCATCAATACCTATATCCATGGCGTATGATTTTTTGTCATCGACTCTGTAGAATGAGACTGTGCTAAACCAGGTCAGAATTTTCCGAACTTCCAAAAGAGAAGAGAAAGGGGATGATAGTAATAATATTATATCGTCCGCAAACAGGCGAATCTTGTGAGTACGACTGCCAATAGAAATACCCGATACTGCCGAACTAGATCTAATATGTTCCGCCAGAGGTTCGATCATTAGGTTAAATACTAAGGGGGATAATGGGCAGCCCTGTCTAGTACCATTGGTGATACGGAAAGGTCTGGATAACATGTTAGAATTGAAGACACGTGCTGTGGGGTTTGAGTAAAGGGCTAGAATTGCTTTGAGAATAAAGCCATTAAAGCCGAATTTCTGCAGAGTTAGTGATAGATATGACCAATTGACCCTGTCAAACGCCTTCTCTGCGTCTAGTGATAGGAGCAGAGAAGGCGTTCCGGATGTATTTATATGGTGGATAACGTCTATCAATCTTCTAGTCGCGTCGGATGTTTGACGACCTTTGGTGAAACCTGTCTGATCCATATTGATAAGGTTAGGGAGTAAGTCAACAATTCTATTAGCTAGTATTTTAGCATAAATTTTTAAATCGGCGTTTAGGAGAGAAATAGGGCGAAAGTTTTGAGGGCAAGTTGGTTCCTTGCCTGGCTTAGGCAAGGTTACTACGATTGCAGACAGCATTTCCTCAGGGAACAAAGATTGAGAAGCAGAGTGGTTAAACAGTTCCTGCATGTGGGGTACAAGCAATTGTTTAAAAATTTTAAAATATTCATTAGAGTATCCATCCGGGCCGGGTGTTTTGGCTTTGGGTAAAGAGTCGATAGCTAAAAGGATCTCAGAATTATTGAAAGGACTGTTTAATTTTGTAAGTTGGTCACATGTCAAACAGGGCAATCTAACGTGCGATAGGAAAGTCTGAATTTCATTAGTGGTTGGTTGGTGAGTGGCAACGTCGTTTGAGAGATTATATAATCCGCCGTAGTAAGAACTGAATGAGTCCGCAATGAGTTGGGGATTAATAATTTTTTCTTGCGTAATAGGGTCATATAAATGAGGTATTCTAGTTTTCTGTCTATGGCCTTTAATACGGTTAGCCATTAGTTTACCAGCTTTATTATTTGCGACATATGAGCGTGCTTTTAGTTTTTTAATTTTGATATCATAGGATTCCATTAGAATAGATCTCAAGTTATGTCTCAGTTTATAGATTTGAGATTTAAGAGTGGAGGAGGGGTTAATTTTATTTTTTGAATCAACATCATTTAATTCCTTGGTTAATTCCTCTATCTTAGAATTTTTTAATTTCTTTGCTTTAGAACCAAGCTGTATAAAAAGTCCACGTATAAAAGCCTTATGGGCATTCCATACCACATTTGGATCGGTCACTGATCCTTTATTGTCTGAAAAGAAGTCGATCAATTTTTGAGAAATGTGTTTTATATTTTCAGGTAGCTGTAATAAAAAATTATTAATACGCCACAGATAAGACTTGTTGTTGGAGTTCACATTCTTTAATCTGACACTGATGGGGGCATGATCCGACCATGTAGCAGTATGAATGTGAGAGTCTAATACATTCTGTAACAACCACTTGTCAGAAATGAATAGATCAATACGGGTGTATGTGTTGTGGCGTGAGGAATGGAACGTGTAGTCTCTTTCAGACGCGTGATGACACCTCCATATGTCATACAGCCCATTATCTGACAGAAAGGTAGAGAGAGGGGAAGCAAACCTTTTGGCACTGGATGACGAATCAATGACAACATCAGGTATTAGGTTGAAATCTCCGCAAATTAAAAGATGACCCTTTTGTATGCCTTTAATTATGTTCATTGTAGCCTTATGAAATTTCATTTGTCTGA
Organism: Rana temporaria; assembly: GCF_905171775.1. Taxonomy (NCBI): domain Eukaryota; kingdom Metazoa; phylum Chordata; class Amphibia; order Anura; family Ranidae; genus Rana; species Rana temporaria. The sequence continues at coordinate 151,058,238 of NC_053494.1, forward strand.
AATTGGGAGCATATATATTTACAAGTGTGTATAAGACATTATCTAATGAGCACACCAAAATAATATATCTACCTTCTGGGTCAGCACATTTGTCTAAAAGTACAAAGTCTATAGTATCGCGAATGGCTATCAACACACCTCTCTGCTTGCGAGTATAATCCGCCCTGAAAATATGAGGGTAAGAGTTATGGTGACATTGTGGAGCGTTATCGCAGGTGAAATGCGTTTCTTGTAAGCAAAGAACATCGCATTTAGAGGATAGAGCAGTCTTCCACATTGAGGATCTTTTGGCTGGGTGATTTAAACCATTAGCATTAATAGAGAGGATGTTGATAGACATGTTTATGTAGTGTATATGTGCGTCTCGTATGATACTCCCAAATCCGTAATACCGTCGGGCAACGTAATATGATACGAAAGCGTTGGACGTCCAGAGTATGCACTGTCAGGGAACAAGGGGTCAACCAATCGTTCTTTGACAGCTGCACTAGGGTTCCTTCTTGAAGAGTTACAAATGTCCACACCAACACCTGGTTTCCTTTTCTTCAAATGTTTTATTAAACAAGTTCCTTTACAGGGACAGAGGGTGTAAGAGAACTGTGACCTTACGTTCAAGGCACGCTTTGGCACGAGACGTTTGATGCGCATGCGCAACGAATGGAGTGCATGCAACGGATGGCGTGCACGCGCAGGTACGCGCCTATAGCGCCAATTGGCGCCAGACTGCCTATATAAAGAAGTGCCCTGACACCAGACTCTTGCTGATCGGTCTTCAGCTAGTACCCTGATACCCGGAATCTCTGCTGTTTGCCTGCCTACTTCCCGTTGCTGAACCCGGCTTGCCCTGATTCTGAACTCTGTTATTGTTTGACTACCGGTTCCCGATCCTGGCTTCCACTTGACGTTTCTACTGCCTGCTGCTTGGTATCTTGCTGCCCGCCTATTACCTGACCCGGCTTCCGTATGACCCGCCTCGGCTGTCTGAACCTTCACCTGCAGGCACTCGTGTTCCTCCTGCCCATGGTATCCTCTGTTCCATCTCCAGCAGTACCAGGGCTGGAGATACAAGAGAGGCCGACCTCGTCATCTCAGTCTCCCATCAGGTACGTGACAGAGGATTAGGGAAGATTCAGGTACCTTGCTTTGCGGATTGCGGGTATGATCTTGGATCCAGAGGACAAACTGTTCCACACTGGATTCAACGACCTCTCTCACTGGCCTAGCAGCCGGTGCGAAGCTCGTTCAAAAGTCTCTGCCACAGACTTGATGAATACTGTTGAGTCGTTACCACAGGTCCTCTAACTACACAAACACTTTGCAAAGTTCCAAAAGAGATTACACAGCTCACGGTGCTAGGATCTTTCAGCCAGGCCGGCCGCACTGTGAGGTAAATGAAATCCTTAATAATTTGGCTCCTTCCTGCTCATCCCTGGACCAGTAGGCCCCCAGAAACTTCTGGGCCTACTTTCAGTAGCAGTGCCTCGGGCCAGCAGGCCCAGAGACCAAAAGGTTGCTAATACATCCCTGAGGCCAGGAGGGCCATCAGGTCAGGATCGGAAGAACCCCACCAGAACGGTGTCTGCCCCTTAAGTACCTCTCCCCAGAATGCACAGCGGCGGGGACAGCGCCACTGAGCAAGAGGCACCCAATACACCCAAAAATGTAATGCAAAAGAAGCATCACAGAAAGTGCTAGCACTTTCTGTGATGCTTCTTTTGCATTACATTTTTGGACGTCATCTACGATCCATGGTGTGCTGGTGAATATGTTCATTTGTTTGATGGTTCCAGTGCCCAGCTGGTGATTGTTTCAGCACCCACCTTTTATTCTATGAGCCGTCTCAAAAGTCCAGGAACGTGTGCGATTGGAATATTGACTAGACCCAATACACCCGGCCCATTGCAATTCCAACCTTGACCCCGGGTGACAGCGACACCCACAGTCAGGTGGAAGATGCGCAACACAGCCGAGCTGGAACAGAGACCCATAATTTGGCATGAAAATCTGAGCTAACCTACAGCTCAGATTACCAAATTTACAAAATAGCGTCTACTCAACAGGAGCAGGTTGCTACATATGCAATCTCTAGATTGTACTGATTTGATTTACACTGGACATCCCATTATAATGAATGCCAAGGGCTCTAAATCTTAAACAGCACAAAATGATTGGCAAGAGGCCGCCAATCAATCTAGAGGTACGGTACTTTGGATGCCTTGCTGTTTGATGCATGATTGCATTTAAAAAAAACTTTGAAGAAAAACTGAACAGATTTTGCAGCTTTAGCATAGTGGTAATACTTCTTGCTATGCTATAGTAAGCATGATTTTAATGATCAGCCAAAGCTGCTTTAGGTCCAGGCCTATGTACACATACATAACGGCACATTTGTTTTATTGCTGCAGTAGGGAGCACACTACAGCAGCCTGAACAGCAACCACCAATAAAGAGTCCTTGCACTCTGCAAGATTGGAGGTGCAGTAGTCAGCAATATCTGCTCCCCTGTGCAGACAGTTCTCGAAAAGCCTTCCTACGTATGAATGATAGTAGTCCAGAAGTAGGCCAGTATCAAATCATACAGCCGCTCATCGTAATCTCAGGACACCCTCAGGGTTCCAGATTTAATACGGTACACATCCATCAGAGCAGAGAAGGACTCAGGCAATGTGTCCAATCACAGCAGAGCCTTTGTCCTATGTGCAGAATTTTCTCACCAATAATCCATCTCCAGATGCAAATGTTCAGGATGTTACTAAAAGCTTTGGTAACCGTTGATGGGCTAAATTCACACTCCTGGTGATCAGCGATTTTTTTTACCAAAAATAGGTAGAAGAATACGTATCGGCCTAAACTGAGGAAAATTTTTTTTTTATATATGTTTTTGGGGGATATTTATTATAGCAAAAAGTAAAAAATATTGCATTTTTTTCAAAATTGTTGCTCTATTTTTGTTTATAGCGCAAAAAATAAAAACCGCAGAGGTGATCAAATACCACCAAAAGAAGTCCCTGCTGTTTACTTGCACCAACGGGTAAGCCTAAAATAAGGCTTAGCTGTAGGAACAGTAAATATCTCCTGTTTAGTTTAGGAGGGTTTTACCATAGTAGCAGCCAGTGAAGTCATCGGCGCATGTGTAGTGTTCTCTCAATGGATGGCTTGAGAGCCCTTCCGCAGCCATAACTCCCACACACATGAATTCCTGCATGGGAGTGACGTCATCACGGTTCAACCAGTCAAACCCATGAACCCAGACTGGGTACAGATGAAACCCTGTCAGTGTGACAGCGTGCCACTGAAAAGCTTTGTTCTAAGGCAAGTCTTTCATAATGTGCTAGTATGCGATGCATATGGCTGCTATTATACTGCAAGGGACCATTTTGTTTTTTTGCATTTTACTACCACTTTAAACCACTCCTCATCTGACTTGCATATATACATGTCCTATGGGAAGTGGTTATTACCAAGTCATGGCTGCAGCTGGTACCATGTTTGACTGGTTGTCAGATAGAAGTGATCTGGGCAGCTTTACAACCACCGGATCACTTTTACAGTGCTGGGAAGATCTACCTCCCACCGCCACCCATGTAGATTCCCGGGCTCTCCTGTAACTCCAGGAGCCTGAGACCACGGTAGGTGGTGGGGACAGCTGTCCACAGAAGAGATGGAGGAATATTAATTTTCTGACCTCTGTGTCCATCTTGGAAGCAACAATGATCACTTCCAGTTTCAGAGCCACAATTTCTTATTACAGCCAGCAAGCATGTAACCAATAATTTGTGTTTGATTCATTGCTTTGGAGGGCAGGGGAGAAACCAGGGGTCTTCACAAAAAAGTAGAAAAAGGGATGCACTTGGGAAAGAACCCAAAGGGGTCTTTCCTCTCCCCTGAAGCAGCTGCTAACTGACACAGGGGAGCTGGACCTGCAGGACCATGTCACTAAAAATAGGTAAGTATATACCGTATTTATCAGCGTATAACACGCACTGGCGTATAACACGCACCCTAAATTTAAGAAGGAAGTTTCAGGAAAAAAACGGTCCATGGACCCCCACACAGCACATGGACCCCCAGCACAGCACACGGATCCCCTGCACAGCACACGGACCCCCAGCACAGCACACGGACCCCCAGCACAGCACACGGATCCCCTGCACAGCACACGGATCCCCTGCACAGCACACGGATCCCCTGCACAGCACACGGATCCCCTGCACAGCACACGGATCCCCTGCACAGCACACGGATCCCCTGCACAGCACACGGATCCCCTGCACAGCACACGGATCCCCTGCACAGCACACGGATCCCCCGTACAGCACACGGATCCCCCGTACAGCACACGGATCCCCCGTACAGCACACGGATCCCCCGTACAGCACACGGATCCCCGCACAGCACACGGAACCCCCGCACAGCACACGGACCCCCGCACACCACACGGACCCCAGCACAGCACTGCACACCAACCGGACCCACTGCACAGCACACGGACCCCCGTACACCACACGGACCTCCTGCACAGCACACAGACCTCCTGCACAGCACACAGACCTCCTGCACAGCACACAGACCTCCTGCACAGCACACAGACCTCCTGCACAGCACACAGACCTCCTGCACAGCACACAGACCTCCTGCACAGCACACAGACCTCCTGCACAGCACACAGACCTCCTGCACAGCACACAGACCTCCTGCACACCTCACGGACCCCCTGCACAGCACTGCACACGGACCCCTGCACAGCACTGCACAGCACACGGACCCCCTGCACAGCACACGGACCCCTGCACAGCACTGCACACGGACCCCTGCACACCACACGGACCCCCTGCACACCACACGGACCCCCTGCACACCACACGGACCCCCTGCACAGCACTGCACACCACACAGACCCCCTGCAGAGCACATGGACCCCTGCACAGCACACAGACCCCCGTACAGCACACAGACCCCCGTACAGCACACAGACCCCCGTACAGCACACAGACCCCCGTACAGCACACAGACCCCCGTACAAAACGCCCCAGTGTGAAAGGGGCCTTCGCCTATCCAAAACGAAAAAATAAAATAGCATAACTTCACACAAAGTATTTCAGTTTTACTTGACAGATTACTGTACTTTATGGTTTCACTTCTACAGACATGAGGAAGCTTGAATAGCAGTTTGTTTGTAGGAAAAAGCTAGAATACTAGACCTGCTCAAAGTAACTGACGCAGAACATTGTCACAGAGCTGCCAAAAGAAAATCTGCTGTGAAAATTATATATAAAAAGTTTGTAACTATACAGCTAGAAGGTCATTTCTAAATGCGTTTTACAGCAGAGAAAAAATAACAGCAAGAAACTTTGCACATACTTGATTGCAGACATTTGGCTGGTGGCAAACTTTCCATGCAATTACCCCATCTAATAATTTTACTCTTTACAAACAGATTTGGGTTTATCTACAAGCTTTATACCAAATACACACATGAATGCCTTAAAGCAGTAGTAAAATAAAAAACAAAAAACTTTTCCCCTGCAAGGCAATGTTATAATGTGCTAGTATACATTGAATACTAGCACATTATGTGAAACTTACCTTAACCTGGACTGCTGCACGACTAAATACGATGGCAGAATGGCACGGCTGGGCACATGGACGTACAGGCACGTCCACTTTAAGAAGCCCAGCCGTGGGTCGCGAGCTCGCCGCCGGGGTCGCGCTCGCGATCCGGTCCTGTGCTCCGTGACCGCGGACCCGATCGCCGCTGGTGTCCTGCGATCGGGTCACAGAGCTGAAGAACAGGGAGAGGTAAGTGTAAACAAACCTCACCCCGTGCTTCCTAACGAACCTGTCACTGATCGTCTGTCGCCGCACGCTTAAAAAATGAAAATAAAAATGCATATGGGAATGCGAGTTCCCGCTATGCAGAGTTGTGAACGGGGCTTGACAGCTGAGTGTTTCTATCCACTCCCTCCTACGTAAAATGGCCATACACGATGCAATTATTATATGTTTAGTGAGTAGGGTGATCACTGATTGATTGCATTTTAATAAAAAAAAAAAATTGCAACTGGGAATGGGTGGGTAGGTAGGAGGGTGGATGATGCAGGGTGTGTGCCAATGAGGTCAGCTGGTCAACTCCTTCCTGTGTCATGACCTATAGTCTAACCAGGAAGTAAGGCGGAAGCAATGGATTTGTTTGGAAACATGGATGAGGAGAAGTGAAAAAAGTGTCTGTAGATTTAATAGAAAGTACATGAATGCTATATTGGTACATAGGGGGGTTGGATCTCAACCTGGTCTTCCTTCCGGGTTTGCAGGCTCTGGTCCTTTGAATGGCCAAGCCGTGATGATGTCACTGTTTATGGCACAGGGCTCTTAAAGAGGAACTGCAGTCTGCTCACATAATTTGTACTAAAAACATCTTTGCCATTCTGAAGCTTCCCTCCAACCACTTTGCATGCAATTTTATATATAATGTGATTCTTTACAAATATGCTGCAGAAAACTCCCTCCACCAAGTCTGGCTTCAACCATTTTAACTGTGGGCAGCTGAAGCTGCCTGTTCCACTTCCTGGATTTACAAAGAGGCACACCTCCAGCTCTGCAGCTCTCATTGGCCCTCTAATGACTCACCCCCCCCCTCCCTTCCTGGCAAACCCTCACAAGAGTGAGAATAGAGAGCTGTGCGTGATGTCATAAGCTTAGGCTAATGACCAGACAGTCCACTTGGTTTGCTCCTGAATAAAAAAAAACACAACACTGTCCATTCTGATGTGGGAGCTCCCCGAGACCACTGGATCCCTACCTACAGTTTTCTGTGTTTCAAGTATTTTTGTCATGCAGGTAGTGATGTTTGCAAAACGTGCAAAGTTAGCACTTTAATACTAAAGGCTACTGGCAAGGAGACTTTACGGACAACCTCTGGCAAGGAGACTTTACGGACAACCTCTGGCAAGGAGACTTTACGGACAACCTCTGGCAAGGAGACTTTACGGACAACCTCTGGCAAGGAGACTTTACGGACAACCTCTGGCAAGGAGACTTTACGGACAACCTCTGGGAAGGAGACTTACGGACAACCTCTGGCAAGGAGACTTTACGGACAACCTCTGGCAAGGAGACTTTACAGACAACCTCTGGCAAGGAGACTTTACGGACAACCTCTGGCAAGGAGACTTTACAGACAACCTCTGGCAAGGAGACTTTACAGACAACCTCTGGCAAGGAGACTTTACAGACAACCTCTGGCAAGGAGACTTTACAGACAACCTCTGGCAAGGAGACTTTACAGACAACCTCTGGCAAGGAGACTTTACAGACAACCTCTGGCAAGGAGACTTTACAGACAACCTCTGGAAATGAAGCGAAAATGTGCAGTCCAACCAGCACTGTCACTAATATGCAAATTTTTACTTTTGAACAAAAGTCAAAAACAAAGCCCTGATCTCTAACCATTTACCAGGCTGCTGACGCAAGGAGAGATCCGTAACATATTACTGTCATCGTAGAAAACTTTGGGGTGTGTTTGACAGCTTGGCTCCACCATCTCTACCCTGGCACAGAAAATAATATTACATTGGCAGAGGTTCTAACTCTTCTCTTTTCTAAACAATAAAAGTTCCAGTTGATGTTCCAATGAAGAGAGTATTCAGAAGCCTTCTAGCAGTGGCTTCTAACGACAGTAACAAATTTCTACATGGGATGACATGGCGTTTACTTGACAATACAAACAATTACATGACAACAGTTTCCGGGGATGATTAGAGTGTTCACACACAAATTAGCCTTGATGCACAGCTCTGCATGTTGGTGCAGGTGGCTAGAGGAGCGTGGGAGCTTAAATACAGACTGGGAGGACAAATATACAGAGGCAGGCCAGTTTTCAATGAACTGATCAACAAAGTTTATTGGATTTCCATTCATCTATAAGAAACATTCTATACCTTCCATCCCACAGAATACAATAAACAATGCTGCACATGGAACAAGGATTATCTTGGTTTGAGACCTAAAATTATGGACCGAAAATTTCTATGAGAAGACAAAAGTACAGAGAGCAATTTTTAGGAGCACTGCCAGGTGGAAATGGCACACTTGTGCTAAAGTCCGCTCAGCTCACGACTGTTTGCATTGTATGTAATCCCTTCCAGCCACATTCCAGAGAGCTCCCACATATGGTGTGGGTGGGTGGGCTTGCTGCTTGAATCTGTGCCATGTAATTTTTCTCTACACGATGCGTCACAGGACATTTTGCAAACAGCGTGGCTCAGGAGCAACCCCACAGGTGTGCCCCCTTAAGAAGTACCACAACACCATCTGCCTGGAGTTTGCATGTTCTCCCTGTGCCTGCATTGGTTTCCTCCGAGTACTCCAGTTTCCTCTCACACTCCAAAGACATGCTGGTAGGTTAATCGGATCCTGTCTAAATTGGCCCTAGTATGTATGAATGTGTGTTAGGGACTTTAGGTTGTAAGCTCTTTGAGGGCAGGGACTGATGTGAATGTACAATGTATATGTAAAGCGCAGCGTAAATTGATGGTGCTATATAAATACCTGAAATAAATAAACAAGTGGCTTGCTATGAGGGCACACCGAGAAGAAGAGGAGCCTGAATGGCAGCGGGAGCCAGGGGCTGCTCTGTGCAAAACCATTGCACAGAACTGGTAAGGATTACATGTTAAATAATTTAAGAGGCAGATTTTAAAGCGGAGCTCCACCCTAAAGTGGAACTAAAGTGGAACCCTCCCCCCCTCCGGTGTCACATTTGACACCTTTCAGGGGGAGGGGGGTGCAGATACCTGTCTAAAGACAGGTATTTGCACCCACTTCCGGCCACACAGTCTCGGGCAGGCTGCGGGCATGACGTCATCTCCAGCCCCCCCCCTTTGTATGCTGGGAACACTCGGCTCCCAGTACACAGTGGGAGCCAATCAGCAGGCATAGCGCGACTCACGCATGCGCCGTAGGGAACCGGGTAGTGAAGCCGGAGCGCTTCACTTCCTGGTTCCCTCACCGAGGATGGCGGGGGGGGGGGGGGGGCAGCAGAGTGACGAGCGATCGCTCGTCATCTGCTGCGGACGGCGCTGGACTCCAGGACAGGTAAGTGTCCTCATATTAAAAGTCAGCAGCTGCAGTACAGGGAGTGCAGAATTATTAGGCAAGTTGTATTTTTGAGGATTAATTTTATTATTGAACAACAACCATGTTCTTAATGAACCCAAAAAACTCATTAATATCAAAGCTGAATATTTTTGGAAGTAGTTTTTAGTTTGTTTTTAGTTTTAGCTATTTTAGGGGGATATCTGTGTGTGCAGGTGACTATTACTGTGCAGAATTATTAGGCAACTTAACAAAAAAAAAATATATACCCATTTCAATTATTTATTTTTACCAGTGAAACCAATATAACATCTCAACATTCACAAATATACATTTCTGACATTCAAAAACAAAACAAAAACAAATCAGTGACCAATATAGCCACCTTTCTTTGCAAGGACACTCAAAAGCCTGCCATCCATGGATTCTGTCAGTGTTTTGATCTGTTCACCATCAACATTGCGTGCAGCAGCAACCACAGCCTCCCAGACACTGTTCAGAGAGGTGTACTGTTTTCCCTCCTTGTAAATCTCACATTTGATGATGGACCACAGGTTCTCAATGGGGTTCAGATCAGGTGAACAAGGAGGCCATGTTATTAGTTTTTCTTCTTTTATACCCTTTCTTGCCAGCCACGCTGTGGAGTACTTGGATGCGTGTGATGGAGCATTGTCCTGCATGAAAATCATGTTTTTCTTGAAGGATGCAGACTTCTTCCTGTACCACTGCTTGAAGAAGGTGTCTTCCAGAAACTGGCAGTAGGACTGGGAGTTGAGCTTGACTCCATCCTTAACCCGAAAGGCCCCACAAGCTCATCTTTGATGATACCAGCCCAAACCAGTACTCCACCTCCACCTTGCTGGCGTCTGAGTCGGACTGGAGCTCTCTGCCCTTTACCAATCCAGCCACGGGCCCATCCATCTGGCCCATCAAGACTCACTCTCATTTCATCAGTCCATAAAACCTTAGAAAAATCTTTCTTGAGATATTTCTTGGCCCAGTCTTGACGTTTCAGCTTGTGTGTCTTGTTCAGTGGTCGTCGTCTTTCAGCCTTTCTTACCTTGGCCATGTCTCTGGGTATTGCACACCTTGTGCTTTTGGGCACTCCAGTGATGTTGCAGGTCTGAAATATGGCCAAACTGGTGGCAAGTGGCATCTTGGCAGCTGCACGCTTGACTTTTCTCAGTTCATGGGCAGTTATTTTGCGCCTTGGTTTTTCCACACGCTTCTTGAGACCCTGTTTACTATTTTGAATGAAAAGCTTGATTGTTCGATGATCACGCTTCAGAAGCTTTGCAATTTTAAGAGTGCTGCATCCCTCTGCAAGATATCTCACTATTTTTGACTTTTCTGAGCCTGTCAAGTCCTTCTTTTGACCCATTTTGCCAAAGGAAAGGAAGTTGCCTAATAATTCTGCACACCTGATATAGGGTGTTGATGTCATTAGACCACACACCTTCTCATTACAGAGATGCACATCACCTAATATGCTTAATTGGTAGTAGGCTTTCGAGCCTATACAGCTTGGAGTAAGACAACATGCATAAAGAGGATGATGTGGTCAAAATACTCATTTGCCTAATAATTCTGCACTCCCTGTATTTGTAGCTGCTGGCTTTTAATTTTTTTTTTCAGCGGAGCTCCGCTTTAAGCTCAGCGTTTAGAGGCAGAAAAAATAAACATTCTGATTTGAATTTTCTGGCAAATAAAAAGAAAACACTAAACACCTGAACTAAAATGCTCGATGTGAGCATTTTTTTTTGCCAAATTAACTGGTGTTTTTTTTGTTCTTTAACTACTTGGGACCCGCGCTATAGTCAATTGACGGCTACATCGCGGATCCCAAAATCCAAGTGGACGTCAATTGACGTCCGCCCCTTTGGGCGGTCCCCGCGCGCGCTCCAGAGCGCGCAGCGGGGAAAATCTGTGTTGGCCGTGTCCCTTGGACACAGCCAATTACAGATCGCCGCGAACGGCAAATCAGAGTGGCCGTTTGCGATGCGATCTGTGCGGCCAATGAGAGATGATCTCATATGTAAACATATGAGATCATCTCTCATTGCCGTTTTACACAGAGACAGCGTCCTGTCTCTGGAGAGGAGACCGATCTGTGTCTCTTGTACATAGAGACATAGATCGGTCACCCCCCCCAGTCACCCCCCCTCCACCTACAGTTAGAACACTTTATAGGAAACATATTTAACCCCTTCCTCACCCCCTAGTGTTAACCCCTTCCCTGCCAGTCACATTTATACTGTAATTAGTGCATATTTATAGCACTGATCGCAGTATAAATGTGAATGGCGCCAAAAATGTGTCCGATGTGTCCGCCATAACATCGCAGTCCCAATAAAAATCGCAGATCGCCGCCATTTCTAGTAAAAAAAATAATAAAAAATAATAATTCTGTCCCCTATTTTGTAAGCGCTATAACTTTTGCGCAAACCAGTCGCTTATTGTGATTTTTTTTTTTTAACAAAAATAAGTAGAAGAATACGTATCGGCCTAAACTGAGAAAAATATATATTTTTTTTTAAATTGCCATATTTATTATAGCAAGAAGTAAAAAATATTGTATTTTTTTCAAAATTGACGCACTTTTTTGTTTATAGCGCAAAAAATAAAAACCGAACAGGCGATCAAATACCACCAAAAGAAAGCTCTACTTGTGGGGAAAAAAGGACGTCAATTTTGTTAGGGAGCCACTTTGCACGACCGCGCAATTGTTAGTTAAAGCGACGCAGTGCCGAAAGCTGAAATTTCACCTGGGCAGGAGGGGGGTATATGTGCCCAGTAAGCAAGTGGTTAAGCTCAGTGTGCATGGACCCTCTAAACCCAGAACCAAAAAACTTAATATACTGCAGCATACTAGTCTTTGGTGTGGTGGCTGCAATTGTTTTCTTTTTTGAAGCGTCATTTGCTTTTTCACCTGGTAATCCTTCAAATAATATTCTTACAGTCCCTGGGTGGCTACATCATTCCTTCACTGTATCTATGGAGGGAGACGTGGTTGTTACTCTATGTTGCTCTCCTGATATGAATTACAAACGTTCACATCTCTTCATCTTCATGGGAGTTGAAAATTTGCAAAAAATAGCTAGGAAGGAAGATTTTAAAACTGAGGGGAAGTGACAAGGACACGTAATTTCTGGCAAGACCAACAAATATTCTCTGCATTTGCTGAAAATCTTAGCTAAAATAAAAAAATAAATGTAGCCTGCACATCCAACAACATTAAGCTGAAAAAAATTACATATTTTTGTTCTCAAGTTCAGTTTTCCTTTAACGAGAGCTGAAAAGGGAACCAGAGTTGTAAACCCCAGGAGGTCAAAAGTGTCAGCCTTCACACTTCCTCTGTACAGATCTGCAAATGACATCAGGCTTTGGTCTGTAAATGAGAAATTGGGTGTGTTTGGGAATAACCCTGCACAGCAAATAAGTAGGCAAAGGAGTTCCTAGATAACTTTCAAAGTGCAATAGTGTGGAATGCAAATATACCAGGGTTAAAAAGTGAAGCTCCCAGCAGATAGACTGCATTCCCTGTATGCATTTTAAGGATATGTTACATTTTGCATACCTTTAAAATTAAAATCTTCTGAAATAGCCATAGAAAGATAAAACAATAATAAGGGCTTGTTCACAGCAGCGGCGCCATTGGCTTAGGGACCTTAGGCTGTAAGCTCCTTGAGGACTGGGACTGATGTGAATGTACAATGTATATGTAAAGCACTGTGTAAATTGACGGCGCTATAGAAGTACCTGAAATAAATAATTAATAAGTCAGTTAGCCAATCAGGAGAGAGAGGAGGTGGGGCCGAACCGCAGCTCTGTGTCTGAATGAACACAAAGAGCTGGAGCTTGACTTCGGTGCCCCCATAGCAAATTGCTTGCGGTAGGGGCACGTGACAGGAGAGAGGGGCCAGAAGCAGCGAAGAGGGACCCAAGAAGAGGAGGATCCAGGCTACCCTGTGCAAATCCACTGCACAGAGCATGTAAGTATAGCATGTTTTTTTTGTTTTTTTTTATTAAAAAAAGAGAAATTACAATCAATCGCCTTAACAGTCATACCCGCCTAGATGGCTGCAGATGGGGGGGGGGGGGGGGGGGGGGAACTGGCTCAGTCTCTCACCAGCTCGATAGTTGCTGGTCCAGGCAGCTGGGTGGATCCTGATATTAAAGGGGTTGTAAAGGGGTAAAAGTTATAAAAAACATCTGCTGATTAGCGGCCCTGCCATGGACCCGCTTGCTTCTCGGCTCATTCATTGGTTGATTGAAAGCAGCGCAGCCATTGACTGGGGCTGCTGTCAATCACATCCAATGACGCGGCGCACCAGGGGGCGGGGCCGAGTGATACAGTGAGCGGCTATGGCCACCCGCTGTATCACTGGAGCACGCCCGCAAGAACTCCTCACCATGCGAGCTCGCTCGCATGAAGGTGATGAGTTCTTGCAAGGGGGAGCCAAGACAGCCGCAGAGGGACCCCAGAAGACCAGGTTCGGGCCACTTTGTGCAAAACGAGCCGCACAGTGGAGGCAAGTATAACATGTTTGTTATTAAACCTCTTCCCGCCCGGTCAATAGACAATTGACGTCCGGGAAGTGGTTCTGTAATCCTGACTGGATGTCTATTGGGGGCACGCAGCGCGGCTATCGGTGGTGCGGGTGTCAGTCTGACACCCTGCATCTCCGATCTCGGTAAAGAGCCTCCGGTGGAGGCTCTTTACCGCGTGATCAGCCGTGTCCAATAAAGGCCGATCAAGATGTAAACAGGACAAGTCGTTGATCTGCTCTTCCTCACTTGCGTCTGACAGGGGGGGGGGTATACGCTGATTGTTTATCAGCGTAGCCCCCCCTGCGGATGCCGACACTGGACCACCAGGGAAGCCACCAGGATCACCGGGGAAGGGGGCAAAGTGGATGGCCAGGTATGTACCACATGACCATCCACATGTTAAAAAAATACATTTGCAATAGATGCCAATCACTGCCCACAAATGGGAACTGACTGGCAACATGGGCACAACATAGGAAGCATTTAAAAAAAGTGATGCCCAGCAATGCCACCATCAGTGCCACCCCTCAGTGTCCATCAGTGCCACCTATGAGTGCCCATCAGTGCCACCTATGAGTGCCAATCAGTGCCACCTATCAGTGCCCATCATTGGTGCCACCTTATCGGTGCCCATCAGTGCAGCCATATCAGTGCCTGTAATTGAAGAAGAAAATTTACTTATAAAAAAAAAAAAAAAATTTGTTGCGCACAAAATAAAAATCGCAGAGGTGATCAAATACCACCAAAAGAAAGCTCTATTTGTGGGAACAAAATGATAAAAAAAATTGTTTGGGTACAGTGTAGCATGATCACGCAATTGTCATTCAAATTGCGACAGCGCTGAAAGCTGAAAATTGGCTTGGGCAGGAAGGTGCGTAAGTGCCTGGTATGGAAGTGGTTAAAAAAAAAAAAATATCTTTACATACCCTTTAAGGTTGAGATTCCTCCAGAGTCTGGACCAGACTTTAGCCTGCTGTCGGCTGAAAATGGAGAAGTAGAGACAAAAGTGCATTGGCCCTACTTCTTTAACCATCTGCCGCCAGCCCACCGTCAAATGATGGCTGGGCGGTGTGGCTCTCGTTGACATCATATGACTTTTTTCATATGGACTTTTTTTTAACACGAAAGAGACAGTTTTATATTTGCTAGCCAAGCAATGCCCAACAACCAGAAGCTATGAAACCTATTATTTAAATCTACAATGCTTTTCTGGAAAGCAGCCAATCAGCTGCATAGAATTCACATAGAGTTGCATCACCCAATACTGTTCTGTGCCTGGATCCTGCCTAGAAATAATTATTACATTGTTACAATCAACTGGACGCTGAGAGTCTGGGCAAAGATTCCTTACTTTGACATCTGCCTCAAGTACAAACATTCTTTTGTAGGTGACAGATTATCTTTTAAATCGAAAGCATACAAAAACAAAATGCACAAAAAAAACAGTCTTTAAACAAGCGTGTCAAATCAATGATTTGGTATATATTGAAAAATGCCAGAAGGATTTTAGACATTTACATTTTTTTATTGCTGTATTGAATTGCATAATCAATGAAGTAATTAAGCAAAGCGCAGTTTAGATCTCATCCTATGCGGATGCATTCTGCTGAGCAAGCGTCTGAGATAACGCTCTTCACTCATGTCCCACAAACCGCTCTATTAACACAGTGAATTCATCGCTACGTCTACAGATCTATCTTGTGAAAATAAAATATAGAAATAAAAAAAGGCAACTCGAAGTAATTAGGAATATCAATCACTAAACAGGAAAGGTCATCCAGGAAATGCCGCTAAAGTCACAAACGCTGAGTTCACCTTTAATCGGAGTTGTGTAGAAATAATTGCATTGGGTTTTTAGTATAACACAGTGCTGAGATGGAAGAATTCATGTTCAAAAATAATTTTGGCCAACACTACCTGCCGGAGGGCTGTTGGATTGGGCCAGCATATCTGATCACTCTCTTAAAGCGGAGCTCCACCCTAAAGTGGAACTCCCGCTGATCGGAACCCTCCCCCCTCCGGTGTCACATTTGACACCTTTCAGGGGGAGGGGGGTGCAGATACCTGTCAGGTATTTGCACCCACTTCCGGCCACAGTCTGTGGGCAGGACATCACCTCCCGTCCCCCGTCCTCCGTTGTGTTCTGGGAACACTCGGCTCCCAGAGCACAGCGGGAGCCAGTCAGCAGGCGCAGCGCGACTCGCGCATGCGCCGTAGGGAACCGGGCAATGAAGCCGGAGCGCTTCACTTCCTGGTTCCCTCCCTGAGGATGGCGGGGGGCAGCAGAGTGACGAGCGATCGCTCATCCTCTGCTGCGGACGGCGCTGGACTCCAGGAGAGGTAAGTGTGCCGATATTAAAAGTCAGCAGCTGCAATATTTGTAGCTGCTGACTTTTAATATTTTTTTTTTCAGCGGACATCCGCTTTAAAGAGGTTGTAAATGTCCTTATTTCTTCTGAGAAATCCTCACTTCCTGTTCTTCTGTCTGTAACTCCACACAGTAATGCAAGGCTTTCTCCCTGGTGTGGAGTGTTGTGCTCGCCCCCTCCCTTGGACTACAGGAGAGTCAGGATGCCCACTGACACACAGTTCCTTTCTCTGCAACGTAGAGAGCGTCCTGACTCTCCTGTAGTTCAAGGGAGGGGCGAGCATGACACTCCACACCAGGGAGAAAGCCTCGCATTACGGTGTGGAGTTACAGACAGAAGAACAGGAAGTGAGGATTTCTCAGAAGAAATAAGGACACTTAAAAGCAAAATGGAAGGATGAGGTAAGTGAAGGAGGACTGCACTAAGGTAAAGAAAGCTATTTAGGAAAAAAAATAAAAATTACCTTTACATCCCCTTTAAATCTTTGGTTTCTCAAAATCTAAAACACGGTTAAAGCAAATGTGCAACAGGCTTGCTAAAATTTGAATGCAACATGATAATCTATATCGTTTCAATGTTTTATAATCTGCCGCTGTAAGATTTGTCGCTGTTGTTCATAAACAGATTGCCTTAAAGCCACTCGGTTGTCATACTCAGGATTTGTATCATTTATCGTGAAGAAAAATGTGCTCGTCTTACTTCCTGCAGACTCATATCTCATATGTAAACGTTGGGCCATGATGTCTTGTGTACAAAGGAGCAACATCAAAAAAAAGAAAGGAAAAAACAAAACAAAGAAAAGAAAAGAAATATTGACAAAAACATATTCTTGCCCATACTGACCAATCAAGTCTCATCTGTTCTTGATACTTCTGATTGGATGCCAACAACAAAGTCTGCAGCCAACATAGATCTCAGATATTTAGTATACATTATGTGACAGAGCTGGGCACTGCCATGGTGTGCATTTAGGAAATAGATAGAGGATTCACACTAAGGCCTCATGCACACACACATGAGCTCAACGTTGCTTTTACAGGCATTTGAGATTTTTTTTTACTCTGCCTCCATGTTAGGGAGTCCATAAGTCTATGGAAGAAGGAGAGTGCCCAGGGGTGCCAGTAGAACCCTATCTAGAGGCCAGGAGTGGGCCTGTACAGTGAGGTGCTGCACTAAAAGGCTGAGTGAGCCAAGAGAGCCGAGTCTGAAGCGAGAGCCAGGTGGCTTAGCATTTTCAATTACTGCTTTGATTTGTGAAGCTGCGTGGATAACTTTGTGTTGGGTTTTGCTTTTCCTTTTCAATAAAAGTGGGCTGCCATACCCTGAATACAGTTCTGGCTGGCACAACTTAAAGCGGAGGTCCGGCGTAAAAATAAAAATAAAAGTCAGCAGCTACAAACACTGTAGCTGCTGACTTTTAATAAGGACACTTACCTGTCCAGGGTGCCCGCGATATCAGCAGCCGAAGCCGAGCAATCGCTCGGGTCTCGGCTGCCCCGCCGACATCCTCGGTGAGTGAATCAGGAAGTGAAGCGTTGCGGCTTCACTTCCCGGTTCCCTACCACGCATGCACGAGTTACGCGGTGCTATGTGAACGGGCGGATGTCTCCTGGGACACACACAAGAAGACACCGCTCCCCATTTCCCAGGAGGCAGCGCGAGGAGGAGAAGAAAGAAGACCCCGCGAACGAGGAAGTGGCAGATTAGGACTTCTTTGGTATGTAACCTTTACGAGAATATTTGGAAAAATAAAACCATTTTAAGTGCAGCAACTCAGCAACTTTTTCTTTACCACGTCATGGTAGAGAGCTGGAAGAGAAATCGCGACTGGAAACCTGCCATTGGGGTACAGCACATTCTGCAAATTCACGAAAGAAGGCAGAATCCACCAGATGGAAAGGCATCCACCACTCCTCTTGACCAACAGAAGCTACGTTTTCCACAACACTGTAACCTACCAGAGTCGGGAAAAGCATTCTATAAACTCCTCTTTAAAAGGCGTCCAAAAGATTTAAAGGGGTTGTAAAGGTAAATGTTTTTTCACCTTAATGCATCCTATGCATTAAGGAGAAAAAACATACGACAGCACCGAGCCTTTATATATATATATATATATATATATATATAAAGAATTCTATTCTATTCCACTTAGCGCAGACTTGGTTTACACTCATGCGTGTGAATAGGGTTCAGGAGGGCAGTATTTTCAATATGAACCCAAACTCAACACAGGGACATGACCTCAAACTAGCTGCAGGAAAGTTCGAAAATTGAGAAGGTTTAATTTTACTGAAAGAGTAGTTGTTACTTGGAGAAGACTTCCAGCTGAGGTAGTGAGTCAACAGTAAGTGAATTTAAACATGCTTGGGGCAAACACAGATCTACACTCCTTTTTAACCACTTCCCGACGGCCGTACGACTATTGACGGCCGCAGGGTGGTTCTACTTCTCTGAGGCGCCGTCAATTGACGTCCGCCCCTTTCCGCGTTCCCTGTGCGCGCTCCCGAGCGCGCAGCGGGTAACTGCTGTGCTGGCCGTGTCCCTTGGACACAGCCAATCACAGATCGCTGTGAACAGCCAATCGGAGTGGCCGTTTGCTAGGCGATCTGTGCGGCCAATGAGAGATGATCTCATATGTTTACATAGGAGATCATTTCTCATTGCCGGCTCTCACAGACAGCGGTGCTGTCAGGGAGAGAGGAGACCGATCTGTGTCTCTTGTACATAGAGACACAGATCGGTCACCCCCCCCAGTCACCCCCCCTCCCCCCACACAGTTAGAACACTATATAGGACACACATTTAACCCCTTCCTCACCCCCTAGTGTTAACCCCTTCCCTGCCAGTCACATTTATACAGTAATTAGTGCATTTTTATAGCACTGATTGCAGTATAAATGTGAATGGTGCCAAAAATGTGTCAAAAGTGTCCGACGTGTCCGCCATAATGTCGCAGTCGCAATAAAAATCGCAGATCGCCGCCATTACTAGTAAAAAAAAAAATAATAATAATAATAATAATAATTCTGTCCCTTATTTTGTAGGCGCTATAACTTTTGCGCAAACCAGTCGCTTATTGCGATTTTTTTTTTTTACTAAAAATATGTAGAATACGTATCGGCCTAGACTGAGGATAAAAAAAAAAATTGGAAAAAAAAAAATTGAGCTATTTATTATAGCAACAAGTAAAATTTTTTTTTTCCTTTTTCAAAATTGTCGCTTTATTTTTGTTTAATAGCGCAAAAAATAAAAACCGCAGAGGTGATCAAATACCACCAAAAGAAAGCTCTATTTGCGGGAAAAAAAGGACGCCAATTTTGTTTGGGAGCCACGTCGCACGACCGCGTAATTGTCAGTTAAAGCGACACAGTGCCGAATCGCAAAAAGTCCTCTGGGCAGGAAGGGGGTTTAAGTGCCCAGTAAGGAAGTGGTTAAAAAGAAAAAGGTAAAAAGAGAGCCGACTCGAAGGGACTATTAGTAGTTCTTCTGCCGTCACTCTTCTTATGCTCCTATCTGTGAAAATGATTTCCCATTACTGTCTGTGGGCTGCTCTGCTTATTTAACAAGCCCGAAATATGTGTGCATGCAGAATTTGAACTACCTCTGCTGGCTTGTTTGGAATGGGAATGATAACAAGTACATCATTTATGCCGTGTGAACAGCCCTAACTGCAGCATTTCATCTCTGTGTTTATTTGGTACCAGCATAGTTCTCTGCAACAATCTTCAACATCGCGGGGCCGTGTAGCGGAACAACATCTAATGTAATACAGACCATGGGAGTCTCCAAGTCCCACTCACAAATCTGATGCATGGAAATCATTTAAAATTACAAGATGTCAGTTTTGACACCAACTACAGTGCACTGATCATAGATGGCCTTTGAAGACCCAACTTCTCATTGCAACCATTTGATATGTACTGTATTCCAAGGCCCGGATTCAGATACAATAGTGTATCTAATCGGCGGGCGTAACGTATCTCAGATACATTACGCCGCCGTAAATTAGGGCAAGTTCCGTATTCAGAAAGAACTTGCGCCCTAAGTTAAGGCGGCGTAACGTATCTGGTCCGGCGTAAGCCCGCGGAATTCAAATTCTCCATGCAGTGGGCGTGTTGTATGCTAATGATGGCTGACCCCACGTAAATGACATTTTTGGATAAACAGCGCATGCGCCGTCCGTGAACGTATCCCAGTGCGCATGCTACAAATTAACCCGCAAAAAGACAATGCTTTCGTCGTGAACGTAAATTACGCCCAGCCCTATTCGCGAACGACTTCCGCAAACGACGTAATCGACAGAAAATACAACGCTGGCCCGACGTCCATACTTAACATAGGATACCCCTCATATAGCAGGGGTAACTTTACGCCGGAAAAAGTCTAACGTAAAAAAATGCGCTGGGCGGACGTACGTTTCTGAATCTGCGTATCTACCTAATTTGCATATTCCTCGCGTAAATCTACGGAAGCGCCACCTAGCGGCCAGCGTAAATATGCAGCCTAAGATACGACGGTGTAAGTGACTTACGCCGGTCGGATCTTAGGGAAATCTATGCGTAACTGATTCTATGAATCAGTCGCATAGATACGACCCCGCAACTCAGAGTTACGACGGCGTATCCGGAGATACGCCGTCGTAACTCCTATCTGAATCCGGGCCTATTACATCATCTTCTACAAGAAAAAGAACGGTGGAGCAGCGATGTATTCCAGTGTTTATGATCTCCTGTCCGGTAGGGATACACTCATTTCTAATTTATTAGCTCAGCCAATGGTGAATAAAGTCTACTGTCTGAAGAACATCAGCTATACAGGAAACGCCATTCAATTAGACACCCCGAGTGGCGCTGTAGCAGCCGCTGCTACAGAGAAAAGTCGCTCTGCTCTCCCCCACACCCTTCTGCCCTCTCCGCCATTCATAAAACTTGTGTTACTATTCTCCCACAATGCATTGCATTCTGTGAATGGAGGAGAAGCAGTTGAATGACAGGATCACCACTCCCAATTTACACAATGTAATGCCCTGTATAAGAGTACAAGTACTGGGAATGGCGGAGCGGGCAGAAGGAGGCGGGCTGGTGGCGCAGCTTTTCCCTGTTGCAGCCGCTGCTGTTAGCTTTCACAGCGCCACTCAGGACAGAATACAGCAGCTGCCGATATTGCCGGCACCCTGGACAGGTAAGTGTCTATTTATTAAAAGTCAGCAACTGCAGTATTTGTAGCTGCTGGCTTTCAATATATTTTTTTAGGCGGACCCCCGCTTTAAGGGGTTGTAAACCCTTGCGGTTTTTTACCTCAATGCATTGAGGTGAAAAACCTCTTGTAACTACCAGCCCACCAGAGCCCCCCTTTTATTTACCTGAGCACGATTGTTCCTGCGCCAGGGACAAGCACACCCGCTCCAGCCGGTGTCTTGGGTCCTTACTGGATAGACTGATAGCAGTGCAGCCATTGGCTCCCGTAGCGGTCAATCAAATCCAATGATGTAGAAGTCGGGGGCGGAGCCGAGTCCTGCTGACTGTGTCAACGAACGCAGCAGCAGGACAGGGGAGCGTGCCCACACAGGTGTCCCGAGGGAGAGCGCTTCTCTGACAGGGCACTCAAGAAGAGGAGGAGCCAGGAGCGACACTGAGGAACCCCAGAAGAGGAGGATCAGGGACACTCTGTACAAAACCAACTAACAAAATGTAACTTATCCCTTAAAGGAGTTTTAAAGGAAAAACATTTTTTTGCTGAAATTACTGTTTACAGGGTATAGAGACATAATAGTTAACCGATTCCTTTTAAAATTGATTAAAAATAGATAAAAATAAATCATATAATGT
Source organism: Rana temporaria (assembly GCF_905171775.1). Classification (NCBI taxonomy): domain Eukaryota; kingdom Metazoa; phylum Chordata; class Amphibia; order Anura; family Ranidae; genus Rana; species Rana temporaria. Next base: position 151,080,079 of record NC_053494.1, read on the forward strand.
GCCTCTAGTTTCGTTTTTGCATGTTATCCTGCCTCTGTGCTATACAGAGCAGAGATGGTTTGGAAAATGAAACTAGAATCTCCCAGTACTGTGGTGATCAGGAAACAGACAACCAGGAAGTGTCCAGAACAGAGAAGAATTACAGCAACATCAGAGCAAAAACGAACAATGAGGACAAGAAACCAGGACTGCAGTAAGGTAAAGGAAGCTATTTAGCTAAAAAAAAAAAATCCTTTAGTGACCCTTTAACCCCACCCCACTCTAACCAATCTCTATCATGAAAAAAAACACCCTCTAAATACCCCTTTCTCTTACATTGTGGTCACAAGACACCCCAGAGCGGAGTTCTCTTCTGTTTGCTTTGGTAGGAGTCAGTAGAGGAGAGACATCAGCCTGACGGGAATAAAGAGACCGGTGGTTTTGGTAGCATCTACAGCATGTAATTAGCGGTCCCTGCAGCCAAAAACAGCATTAGCAAGAGATCTGGGTGGGAGTGGTGGACTTAGGAAAATATAACCTGTAAAAAATAATAAAACAACTTGCAGGATGTTTTGTCCCATGCAGAAGGGGAGGGGCCTGGAGTTGGGCTTTAACATATATCTAGGCATAACCTTATATTCAGTTTAGGATAGAATGGGGAAGGGTTAGGCCTTCTGTAAGTTTTTATTACAGAGGGACTAAGGGGTAGGCCCTCTGTAAGGTTCCCCAATGGGGTGATGCACCCTCTATTTGTACTGGTAAGGAGTTGTTTCCAGAACAAGATATAAAGGGAAATCTTCTACTAGGAATAACTACTTTGGGAACAAATTCTCCCAACTTTAGGAAATTTCCTCTCACTTCCAGTGAGGGGAAATTTCCCTAATGGTACACAGACCAAAACAAATAACTTTGCAGGGGTCTTGACCTTTTCTAAAAAAAAAAAAAAAAGGTTTTAGCTAGAAATACAGCAGACTGTAAGGGTCTTGTTAACATTGCAGTAGGCTTTACTTCCCCCCTGAAAAGCAATCTGCAGTGGATCACTTTTCATAGGGCATTCAACATTTGACTAGGAGGTGATATATCAACTGCTTTAATCCTCTAAGTTTTCACCACCGTGCCACAACTGCATACATTGCACATGAATGCAGAATGGCCCCTTTCAACTGAATGGGCCATGTTTGGCGGCAGTACTCTTGTACTGCTCAGCAAACAACAGGAGGTATATGTTTGTTGGGGCTAAGAAGCAAACCATCAAAGCCACGGTATGTTTACTAACCCCTCTGGCTGCCACTGTAGTTTAAGGCAGGGCTCGACAAATCCCGGGCGCCAGGTCGCCATTGCGACTAGAAATGGTGTCCTGGCGACTTGGCTTGGAAGGTGGGCAAAAAAAAAAAAAAGCCGTTGGTTTTACAATTTATTACCACCAGATGTGTGAGCTGGCGCCATCTGGTGGTGGCTGTTGGTATTACAAGTTAAGCAGCAATTCTAATGTAATTTTTCACTATTTTTCACTGCCACCTTCTTCCCTCTAATTAGGACCCCCAAAGATTATATATATTTTTTATCCTAACACCCTAGAGAATAAAATGGCGATCGTTGCAATACTTTCTGTCACGCCGTATTTGCGCAGCGTTCTTGCAAGCGCACTTTTTTGGGAAAAAAATTACACTTTTTTTAATTAAAAAATAAAACAGTAAAGTTATCCCCATTTTTTTTAATATTATGAAAGATAATGTTACGCCGAGTAAATTCATACCCAACATGTCACGCTTCAAAATTGCGTCCGCTCGTGGAATGCCGACAAACTTTTACCCTTTAAAATCTTCATAGGCGACGTTTAAAAAACTCTACAGGTTGCATGTTTTGAGTTACAGAGGAGGTCTAGGGCTAGAATTATTGCTCTCGCTCTACCAATCGCGGCGATACCTCACATGTGTGGTTTGAACACCGTTTACATATGCGGGCGCTGCTCACGTATGTGTTCGCTTCTGCGCGCAAGCTCGTCGGGACGGGGTGCGTTTTCTGGCTCCTAACTTTTTTAGCTGGCTTCTAGATTCCAAGAAAATTTGTCAAACCCTGGTTTAAGGGGGGGTAATAAAACCACCTATTTTTGCCTCTCTTAATGACAAATGTACACTAGGCCTAACACATTTTGCCAACTTTTAAAAGTTGCAATTTTATTCCAGTTAACAAAAAAAAAATTGCTACGCTGTGTGGCATTGAATGAAAATATGAATGAGAATGCTAACAGGATCTGTATTAAATGAATGCAAAACTGCATTGATGTGATTGGCATACAACATCTTCTCCACCAGCAAGCTGGATTCCTCCAAATACCTGACAGGGCTGGACTAATCCCAGGAGCCAGGTATCCAACACTCCCTAAAAATCACAGCAGGTGTCTATCTTATGAAGTGTCCTAGTTGTTGTCAATGGAACAGGTTTTCTAAAAAAAAAAAAAAAACAATCCAGCAAACTCCTGGATTGGCCAGAGAGGTTCCTGAATCCCATGTTAATTGGTCCATCCCGGAGTCTGTGGAGCATCTTTGATGTTCACATTTCCAGCAACCTCTCTACACTGGTGTGATCATCCATGGTGACTGCTTGTACACAGAGACCAAGGTGCATTGATTCGGGATGACAGCTGTCACAGAGATCTATGAAGGCTCCGGGGACTTTGAGAAATGACATGTGAAGCAGATGCTGGGCTGTCAGCCGTTTAGATTTCATATTGTTCCTCTATGTTTGTAGGTGTATCTCCGGATTCAGGGGGGGGGGGGGGGGGAATAAATGTTGTGCTATCTGTCCACAAAGACTGATGGCTACTAATAGCAGGGAGTCATAGGAAGACCTACACCATACAGTCTGTAGTCTCAGAACAACCGATCAGACCAATCCTTCTCTGGAAAGTCATCTATTTGGTGAAAGAAGTTTGAATCCAATGGGATGTGGAGATTCCAAGACAATCCCTTCCTCTTGTGATTGGATAAATAAGGAGTGCAGATCTGTTCTGATCTACTAAAATTGTTTGCCCCCATCCAACATTTCTCAGTACATCTGTGTCTTGTGACGACATCTGCACCTGGCATAGCTGCCAATAATCAGGCTGCCCACAGAGCTCAGGGAGCAGTCAGGCACTCAGCCACAAACCAACCACACTCAGAGACCTCAGCTTCATATAAACACAGCTGAGTGTTTTACAGCAGACAGAGAAGATCTTCTAACCTGCCCAATCGATGTTCACACTGGAAGTGATTGGCTGCCTGGTGTCACCCCCGACACAGGGGAACCGAGATCTGAAGCATGTGCCTGGCGTCACCCTGACATCAAGGATATGAGCTAGGCGTCACTGGGGATGGGAGATCAGAATTGGGTGCCCGGTGTCACTGGGGACGGGAGATCAGAATTGGGTGCCCGGTGTCACTGGGGACGGGAGATCAGAATTGGGTGCCCGGCGTCACTGGGGACGGGAGATCAGAATTGGGTGCCCGGCGTCACTGGGGACGGGAGATCAGAATTGGGTGCCCGGTGTCACTGAGGGCGGGAGATCAGAATTGGGTGCCCGGTGTCACTGGGGACGGGAGATCAGAACTGGGTGCCCGGTGTCACTGGGGATGGGAGATCAGAACTGGGTGCCTGGTGTCACTGGTGATGGAAGATCAGAACTGGGTGCCCGGTGTCACTGGGGACGGGAGATCAGAATTGGGTGCCCGGTGTCACTGGGGACGGGAGATCAGAATTGGGTGCCCGGTGTCACTGGGGACGGGAGATCAGAATTGGGTACCCGGTGTCACTGGGGACGGGAGATCAGAACTGGGTGCCCGGTGTCACTGGTGATGGAAGATCAGAACTGGGTGCCCAGTGTCACTGGGGACGGGAGATCAGAATTGGGTGCCCGGTGTCACTGATGGCGGGAGATCAGAATTGGGTGCCCGGTGTCACTAAGGGCGGGAGATCAGAATTGGGTGCCCGGTGTCACTGGGGACATGAGATCTGAATTGGGTGCCCGGTGTCACTGGAGACACAAGATCAGGATTGGGTGCCGGGTGTCACTGGGGACACGAGATCAGGATTGGGTGCCGGGTGTCACTGGGGACACGAGATCAGGATTGGGTGCCGGGTGTCACTGGGGACACGAGATCAGGATTGGGTGCCGGGTGTCACTGGGGACACGAGATCAGGATTGGGTGCCCAGTGTCACTGGGGACATGAGATCAGGATTGGGTGCCCAGTGTCACTGGGGACATGAGATCAGGATTGGGTGCCCGGTGTCACTGGGGACACGAGATCAGAATTGGGTGCCCGGTGTCACGAGATCAGGATTGGCCCCATGTTCCATGATTATAAAGACAACCCTAGAGACATCTTCCTCTGAGCCCCCCACACTGCCCGGCCGCCAGTCACACAGGGGGAGGATGGGTTTTATGATCAGCCTTGATGGTATAGAGCTACAAGTCCCAGAATGCCTATCTGTCAGAGTGTGCCATGGCAGACTGGGTATTGCAGTGATCTGATTGGCTGGGCGCTCTTACCTTCAGATAACTCGAGCTCCAGCTCGGCCAGGCTCTCCCGGATCTCCACCGGCAGTGTCTCCAGAATGGCACATCCCCCTCTCTCCGCCATCCCGGTGCTTCTTGTGTCATACGACTCAGCAGCAGCTGGCAGCCCGCATACCCCCCGCACAGGGCCCTCCTCCGCCGGCCAGCCAGGGCCTCTCCTCTCCGGCACACGGAGCAGTCTATAGCCGGTGTGCCACACTCAGCACTGCGCCCTCCTTGCTCTCCTCAGGCCTCTCTGCCTCCGCTCCCAAGTCCACAGGACCGGCCTGGCGCGGGAACGCGCTTGGGAGCGGTCCGGGAGCGCGCGGTGAAGTGGGGTGGGTGTGTGTGTGTGAATGTTATGCCAGCTGCGATTCTGCCTAGTAACAGTATACAGCAGAGCCTGCGCTCGTCCCCGTCACTCATTGAGAAGCAGAGAGGCCTGGGCACGCAACCTACGCGTGTGCTCGTTTACAACTCTGCATATTCAGTTCGCCACGCCTTTGCCAACTGATTGGTTACAACATAAGTCGCCTAATTGTCATTGGACGGCAGAAGCCGCACCTTCACACGTGCTGGGCATTACACGATGCTCTTTATGAATGGGCAGCCCATGGCACCGTGCACTGTACAGATCCCGGGGGCTGAATCAATGGGAATCCTTGCACTGTCTATGGGCAGCTCAGCACTGAAATTCCCACCAATGTGGCTTTATGGATCTGTTTACCAGTGATACCAGCTAACCATAAGTCATCCTATGTGGTACCAGCCAACCAAAGGTCATCCTATGTGGTACCAGCCAACCATAGGTCATTCATCCTATGTGGTACCAGCCAACCAAAGGTCATCCTATGTGCTACCAGCCAACCATAGGTCATTCATCCTATGTGGTACCAGCCAACCAAAGGTCATCCTATGTGCTACCAGCCAACCATAAGTCATCCTATGTGGTACCAGCCAACCAAAGGTCATCCTATGTGGTACCAGCCAACCATAGGTCATCCTATGTGGTACCAGCCAACCATAGGTCATCCTATGTGGTACCAGCCAACCAAAGGTCATCCTATGTGGTACCAGCCAACCAAAGGTCATCCTATGTGGTACCAGCCAACCATAGGTCATCCTATGTGGTACCAGCCAACCAAAGGTCATCCTATGTGGTACCAGCCAACCAAAGGTCATCCTATGTGGTACCAGCCAACCAAAGGTCATCCTATGTGGTACCAGCCAACTAAAGGTCATCATATGTGGTACCAGCCAATCAAAGATCATCATATGTGATACCAGCCAACCAGCGGTCATCATATATAGTACCAGCCAACGAAAGGTTATCATATGTGATATCAGCCAACCAGAGGTCATCATATATAGTACCAGCCAACCAAAGGTTATCATATGTGGTGCCAGCCAACCAGAGGTTATCATATGTGGTCAGTGGGAAAAGAAAATGCCGCTCCAGGGGAGTGATGGAACCAGATAAGATGGGGAATGCACTCCTCCCCGGGGTGCTAGCAGGGCCGGTGCTACCACTAGGCAAACTAGGCAGCCGCCTAGGGTGCACTGCTGCCTATGGCACACGGCCACTGGTGTTCCTACTCTCTTATTTCTGCAGCAAGCAACTAAGTCTCAGCATCAGCAGGCAGCCGCAGAGGACTGTTTGTGTCCTGAATGGAAGCAAGTAAATATTAATTGATGGGTATTGGTAGGCTGCATTGATGGGCGTTGGTAGGCTGCATTGATGGGCGCTAGTAAACCTGCACGGCTTAGGAGATATCCCCTGTGTCTGCATGTGCCGTAGTCATCGGCACATGCGCACTGAAGCAATGGCACGTCGATTCAGTTAGACGAGCCGTTACCGGCGACTCCCATGCGCATGTGCGGGCGTGACGTCATCGCGGCTTCGGCCAATCACAGCTCTGAAGCCACGATACCCGGAAGTAAGCTTAGAACCCCCAAACATTCTATATATTTTTTCTAACACCATAGAGAATAAAATGGCGGTCGTTGCAATACTTTCTGTCACACCGTATTTGTGCAGCGGTCTTACAAGCGCACTTTTTTTTTTAAATTTTTATTTTGAATAAAAAAATAAGACAACAGTAAAGTTAGCCCAATTTTGTTTTATATTGTGAAAGATAGTGTTACGCCAAGTAAATTGATACCCAACATGTCACGTTTCATAATTGTGCCCGCTCGTGGAATGGCGACAAACTTTTACCCTTAAAAATCCCCATTGACAATGTTTAAAAAATTCTACAGGTTGCATGTTGTACAGAGGAGGTCTAGCGCTAAAATTATTGCTCTCGCTCTAACGATCGTGGTGATACCTCACATGTGTGGTTTTAACACCGCTTTCATATGCAGACGCTGCTCACGTATGCGTTCGCTTCTGCACGCGAGCTTGGCGAGACGGGGCGCATTAAAAAAATAAAATAAAATTGTATTTATTTTAATTTTTTTTTTTACACTGTTCTTTAACCACTTAAGGACCGGACCAATATGCTGCTAAATGACCCAAGGGGTTTTTACAATTCGGCACTGCGTCACCTTAACTGACAATTGCGCAGTCGTGCGACGTGGCTCCCAAACAAAATTGGCGTCCTTTTTTTCCCACAAATAGAGCTTTCTTTTGGTGGTATTTGATCACCTCTGCGGTTTTTATTTCTTGCGCTATAAACAAAAATAGAGCGACAATTTTGAAAAAAATGCAATATTTTTTACTTTTTGCTATAATAAATATCCCCCAAAAAGATATATAAAAAAATGTTTTTTCCTCAGTTTAGGCCGATACGTATTCTTCTACCTATTTTTGGTAAAAAAAAATCGCAATAAGCGTTTATCGATTGGTTTGCGCAAAATTTTTAGCGTTTACAAAATAGGGGATAGTTTTATTATTATTATTTTTTTACTACTAATGGCGGCGATCAGCGATTTTTTTTGTGACTGCGACATTATGGCGGACACTTCGGACAATTTTGACACATTTTTGGGACCATTGTAATTTTCACAGCAAAAAATGCATTTAAATTGCATTGTTTATTGTGAAAATGACAGTTGCAGTTTGGGAGTTAACCACAGGGGGCGCTGAAGGAGTTAGGGTTCACCTAGTGTGTGTTTACAACTGTAGGGGGGTGTGGCTGTAGGTCTGACATCATCGATCGAGTCTCCCTATAAAGGGGATCACTCGATTGATGCAGCCGCCACAGTGAAGCACGGGGAAGCCGTGTTTACATACGGCTCTCCCCGTTCTTCAGCTCCGGGGAGCGATCGCGATGGGGGCGGCTATTCGTTCGCCGTCGTCCCGGATCGTTTCCCGAGGATTTCCGACCGCCGCATGTAGCGGGGGGGGGGCCCCGATCGGACCCCCGACCCACGTCTAGGCAGGCACATACAGGTACGTTGATGTGCCTGTCCGTGCCATTCTGCCGACGTATATCTACATGCGGCGGTCCAGAAGTGGTTAAAAAAAAAAAAGTGTTGTCACTTTTATTCCTGTTACAGGGAATGTAAACATCCCTTGTAATAGAAAAAAAGCATGACAGGATCTCTTAAATATGAGATCTGGGGTCAAAAAGACGAGAGCCGAGCAGGGGCCATCTTCCTCTCAGTCAGCTCCATACCACAGAACGAGAAAGATCCGATCGCCTCTACCGACGACGTCTCCGGTATGCAGAGGAGGGCACCGGAGCGAATCTGTCGCAGAGACCACTTTTATCGGACCGCCCGTTGAGGAAGAGGATACAGCTAGCTGCTGCCATAACAACGGCATTCCTCTTCAAACAGCCAACGTATAACAACGGTGGGATGTCGGCCGGCAAGTGGTTAATATTTTAATAAATGCTTTGGGAATAATGCACTAGGCTGGTGCACCCTCTTTTGTTCATTTCTTCATAGAGACTCAAGGACATCCTCTGTCATAGAGGGCAGCAAGGCTTGGAGCGATACCCCCTGTGTTGTGGAGTACCACCTTTACCTCTGCCAGGCTACATTCATGCACAAGAAACATTTGGTGTTTTGCCACGGTGTATCCCCTGAGGAAGAACAAAGTCACGAAACGCAGACAGGCGAAATTAGTTGTAATTAGATGCTACGTTCTGCAGAAGGGGAGTGTCTGACCAATGTTGTCATCATGCATAACATCAATTTACAATGATCCTTAATACATTTTTATCTATGTACATTCAATGGGCTGAATATGTTTTTGTTTTTTTACTGATGTTGCCTCAATAAAGTTTTGTATTATGTTTTTTTTATACAAATATGCTGTCATGTACTTTGTACCCATCAGGCCCCTGCCACCCGATTCACTACATGTGGTTCTCCATGCTGCATTTAGCACTTGAGTGTTTATTCATTTCAATGGCCAGGATAAAATTCTGGTCAATAAAATGTAGCGCCCCCTTACTTTCAGTATGGGCACTACGCTAAAGTTAGTGGGGAATGGGAGAGTTATTTTACTCCCATTCACAATTTGCAAAATTTGGGCTGCTGTCATTCCTGAACTGTCCTGTAGGTCAGTCTGCGCTCCAGGGATGTAGCTTCCATCCTTGGGCGGCAGTTGGCGCTAGAGGGGTTCTGGCAGAGCCGCTTTTCCCCAGCAGCCAATTAGAGGAGTTTTTCCCTCGCGGGGCATGCTGGGGGAGAGTATATCTGTGGCAGACGCCATTTTCTTTGGTTCTTCGCAGGTTCCAGGTGCGGCACCCACCTTCAGGGTGTGCGCATCCAACGGACCCTGGTGATGGCCTACCAGGCTGGGGTCGCATTCTACGCGGAGCTCCACTTTGCTAAAAGGGGCCCCAGTGACTTGCTGGGTCCCCAGTTTGACTGAGGAGATCCCAGGCTGTGTGCCGTTCGATGGGGGGGGTCGGCTTGAGGAGAACCCGGAGGCAGGTTGTCCAACAGGGCTTGAACGAACCATCGGGGATCTGGTGACCGGAATGTTAACAGGTACACTATTGCTGTCATCCGGTGACCTATGTTTAATCTACTGGGAGGATTCACTCAATCTCAATCCTTCCATTTAGCTCATTCAAGTAATTGGCCTGTGGTAGAGGTCTGTTCCTCTCAGAAATCTAAAGTGACACTTTGGCTGCCAAGCTTGTGGCAGAAGTCTGTCCGGGGGCACTTCACCCACTCTGGCTAGAGTGGCGACGAATTGTGTTTATTACTACTGTGTTACTGAGAGCAGGATTGCTCGGTTCATATCCAGGCCTGATACTGCAAAGTTCTCTCTTGCTTCATCAACCTTTTCTCCTCATTTGATGTTGTTGTTGGCCATGTTGGGCCTGGAAATAAAGCATTTGAAAACCCTTAGGGCCCTTTCACACTGGTGCGTTTTTCCTGTAAAAATAGCGCTATTAAAACGCCCATAAAACGCTCCCCATGCCCCTCTCCATTGAAATGAATTAAAAACGTGGTAAAATCGCGGTAAAACCGCAGTGTTTTACCGCGATTTTAACGCTCCATTTTTACTTCATTTCAATGGAGGGGGCATGGGGAGCGTTTTATGGGCGTTTTAATAGCGCTATTTTTACAGGAAAAACGCACCAGTGTGAAAGGGCCCTTATTCAATGACTGGACATTCGCTCACTACTCTACTTATCAACTACACCCCTAGACAACACTGAGGTAACTTAATACACCAATCCCAACAACAACCAGCGGCTCCTGCGGGGGTAGCGCTACACAAATAAAACGCCTGAATATGTCTAAAAAAATGCAGCTTAGGTGCGTTTTTAACACAGATTTTTTCCTGTCAGGGGAAACAGCATTTATAATAAACCAGTGTGCATGAGGCCTTACTTGTGCCAGTAAGCTCAGCTTCAAAACGTTTTATGCCAGTACATGCTGCTCTAAAAGCTGAATCTGGGCGGCCTCTTTAATACAAAGTCCCGCCTCCTATGATAGACAGAACAATTGTCCAATGCCAGCCCAGGAGACAGGACTTCCTTCTCCTGTTTATAATCTGACAACACTCGTCCCGCCCTTTCCCTGTTCCCTCCAAGGCTGTCAGAACAACAAATATGGTGCTCGGGGATTTGTTGGGATCACATATATATCTCCAAATTACTAGTGGGTCCGAATTAAACCGGAATGTGGGCCGCGGACCGGACTTTGGACATGCCTGATTGTACAATATAAATGCATTCTAGTGGTGGAAAATGTGATTATTCTAGCCAATAGAATGAGCTTCATGTACATATGCTTCTAAAGGCCATACGTCCGTAAACATGTATAAATGCTTGGGTGTATTTTTAAGAAGTGACTCCACTTTTGTTGAGGGGAGGAAAAAAAAATTCTGTAGAGAGCATATCCAGAATTCTCTCTGCAGCACTCTTATTCCGCGTACACACGGTCGGAATTTCCGACAAAAAAAGTTCGATGTGAGCTTTTGGTCGTAAATTCCAACCGTGTGTAGGCTCCATCTGACTTTTTCTGTCGGAATTTCTGACAGCAAAAAATTTGAGAGCTGGTTCTCAATTTTTCAGACGGGAAAAGCTCTTGTCGGAAATTCCAATTGTCTGTATGCAATTCAGACATGCAAAAAAAAAAAACACACGCATGCTCGGAATCATTGAACTTAATTTTTCTCGGCTCGTTGTAGTGTTGTACGTCACTGCATTCTTCACGGTCGGAAATTTGTGTGATCGTGTGTATGCAAGACAAGTTTGAGCCAAAACTCCATTGGAAAAAAATCCATGGTTTTCTTGTCGGAATTTTTCGATCGTGTGTAGGCGGCACTATAATTTAATCCTTCTATGCAGGATATCTGTGTGTAATGTTCTCATAGAATGCCAATGAGAGGAAAAACTGGAAAGAGATAAGGGCAACTATGCCATCTAGTGTAACATTTGAGAATTGCAGTTGATTTTTAAAGCAATGCAAAGAATAAAGTTCAATCCAGTCAATATTTCTCTTATCTTAATTGTACAATACACAGGCTGGATATTCATGGACCCAAGCAATGAATGTCTGACAATGTCCATTAACCACTTCAATACCAGGCACTTGTACACCTTCCTACCCAGACCAATTTTCAGCTTTCAGTGCTCTCACACTTTGAATGACAATTACTCAGTCATGCTACACTGTATCCAAACATTTTTTTAATTATTTTTTTTCTCAGAAATAGAGCTTTCTTTTGGTAATAGTTAATCACCGCCGGGTTTTTTATTTTTTTACGATAAAAGTGACAAAAGAGCGAAAAAATTTTTTGCGTTTTCGTTTTCTTTCCACATTTTCCGAAAACTTGTGGTAAAAAAAAAAAAAAAAAACATGTTCAAAAGACTCATTATGCCTCATAGATTATACGTTGGGGTGTTTACTTTCCAAAATGGGGCAATTGTCTAGAAATTATATGTGTAATTTATGTCCCTACAACACCTTGTGATATGGTCCAGAAATATTTAGACAGAATAAAGGTGGATAAAGCACCTGGACCAGATGGCATCCACCCACGGATCCTAATAGAGCTCTGTCATTTCAAGACTATTGTTTCTAATATCTAGGGACTCGTTAACGGGAATAGTACCACTAGATTGACACAGGGCCAATGTGGTGCCTATATTTAAAAAGGGATAAAAAAAAAAAAAAAGTCTTTACCAAGTAACTATAGACCTGTTATTTTAACTTGTATAGTCGGGAAGATACTGGAGAGTTTAATAAAAGACCACATAGACGAGTTCTTGCTGGAAAAAAATATTTTAACCACTGGGTACTTAAACCCCCTTCCTAACCAGACCAATTTTCAGCTTTCGGTGCTCTCACATTTTGAATGACAATTACTCAGTCATGCAACACTGTACCCATATACATTTTTTGTCCTTTTTTTTCACACAAATAGATTTTTTTAGTGGTATTTAATCACTGCAGAGTTTTTTATTGTTTGCGCTATAATTTTTTAAAAAAAAATGAATATTTTGTAAAACAATGCATTTTTCTTTGTTTCTGTTATAACATTTTGCAAATTAGTAATTTTTCTTCATACATTTTGGCCATAATTTATACTGCTACATATCTTTGGTAATAATAACCCAAATTGGAGTATATTATTTGGTCTTTGTGAAAGTTATAGAGTCCACAACCTATGGTGCCAATCACTGAAAATTGATCACACCTGGACGTGGTAGACCTGGATTTTGCATAAGCGTTTGACATAGTTCCCCATACATGGCGATTGTGTAAGGTAAAGTCTACAGGATTGGAAAGATCAGTTTGTAAATGGATAGAAAACTGGCAAAAAGACAGAATTCAGAGAGTAGTGGTTAACGATTCTTACTCTTAATGGTCTAAGGTTATCAGTGGTGTACCCCAAGGTTCAGTGTTGGGACTCTTACCTTTTAATATCTTTATAAGTGATATTGGGTCTGGGATTAAAAGTAACATTTCTGTCTTTGCAGATGACACCAAGCTATGCAGTGGAATAACGTCCTTACATGATGTCTCAAATTTACAAGCCAACCTCAATGCTCTGTCTAATTGGGCATCCAAGTGGCAAATGAGGTTTAATGTTGATAAATGTAAAGTTATACCCTTGGGGGCTAAGAATATGCATGCATCATACACACTAGGGGGGAATACAACTGGGGGAATCAATGGTGGAGAAGGATCTGGGGGTTTGGTAGATCATAAGCTCAATAATGGCATGCAATGCCAAGCTGCGGTTTCCAAAGCGAGCAAAGTGCTTTCTTGTATTGAGAGGTATGGACTCCAGAGACAGAGATATCATTTTGCCCCTGTACAAATCATTAGTAAGACCTCATCTGGAATATGCAGTTCAGTTTTGGGCACCCGTTCTCAAAAAAGATATCTGGGAACTGGGGAGAGTGCAGAGAAGGGCAACCAAACTGACAAGAGGCATGGAGGAGCTCAGCTATGAGGAAATATTCGAGGCACTGAATCTATTCACTCTTGAAGAGATTAAGGGATATGATCAACATGTACAAATACATAAGTGGTCCATATAGTGAACTTGGTGTTGAGTTATTCACTTTAAGGTCAGAAATTGGTGGGCTGAGTGTCAGTAATTGATGGGCACAGTGGCTGCAATTGATTTTTTTTTTTCAGTTTATTTGCACCCCCCACCAAATATTTTGAGCACCATACACAGTGCTCTGCCCACAACCTCCTCTCTGATGCTCTCACTTGATCTTTTGACCCAACACAGATTGTGTCTCATGCGCAGGATGCTTTAACCAGGAATAGGGTTGCCCTTTATAAAATCCTGGTGGTTCGTAATCCACCTCCATTCAGGCTCATTCTCCAATGTGTACAAGAAGTTTGGAGAAAAAATTATATATATATATATATATCTGTATATTTGAAAACAAACCAATGAATACCCTTTCTCCCATCTAGTATCCTCCAGGGATTGCCAAATTGAGTTTAAAATATTACATAAATACTATTACACACCTTATAGATTGCATAAGATCTATCCAGATTGCCCACCATTTTGTTGCCGTTGTCAAACTGATCCAGCTGACTTTACATATTTTCTCATGCCCTTTTTTTCCTTCAAACTTACTGGTCGGGGATCCTTAATTTCATCACACACTTAAAGTGGATGTAAACCCACTCTCAACCTTTCTAAACTACTACTTCTACTGCCATAGTGCTGATCTATAAGGATATACATGCCTCCTGCATGTATCCTTACCTGTCAAATGCCTCCATTCACTTGTACTGAGCTATAAAATATCAATTGCAAAGCATCAAAGTTAAACATTTTCAATTGAGCACAGTAAGGCCCCTTTCCCTTGAGGATCCGTAACTTTCTCATCCGCTTGCTCAGTGGGGTATTGCCCGCTGAGCCGGCAGATGACACACTGTGCAAGGACCACCCTGTCAGATCTCTGCTCTCCTCTATGGGGGGGGGGGGGGGGGGGAATCGGATGAACACAGACCGTTTTTCCTCCGTCTGCAGAATCGGACCATAGCAGAGACCGATGAGATCGGGTGTCAGCGGATGTTCATATTTCACCCGAAAACGAATGGATGAAATACAGACACTGTCCGCATGTGTGAAAAGGGGCTCAAGGAAAAAATAATCAAGTTTAAGGAATGTCACTGGATGGAACTTGAGCATCAGTGCAACGTGTCCAAAAACATGCATTAACACTATAGGTCAGGGATATGCAATTAGCGGACCTCCAGCTGTTGCAGAACTACAAATCCCATGAGGCATAGCAAGGCTCCTACAGCCACGAGCATGACACCCAGAGGCAGAGGCATGATGGGATTTGTAGTTTTGCAACATCTGGAGGTCCGCTAATTGCATATCCCTGCTATAAGTGTATTAATGTAGCTTTAAAAATCAATGCCTGTGTAAACTTACTGTAAAGTAGGTCTGTCCTCTCACCAGCTGGGCAGAAAACTTTATGGATGGAGTGTGGCGACATTGAGAAGGTGATAAGGAGCAGGTGGGACTGTTGACATTTGTGGAATACTGGACAGTCATATTAGTTTCCTCCTGTTACTGGTCTAGATCAACGTTTCTCAACTCAAGACCTCAACATGTCATGTTTTCAGGCTTTCAATTATTTTGGCTTAGTAATTACCACAGTCGTTTCATCTGAGGGAAATCCTGAAAACTTGACCTGTTAGGGGTACTTGAGGACTGGAGTTGAGGATCAAGGGTCTCCAAACTTTCTACACAAAGGGCCAGTTTACAGTCTTTCACACTTGAGGGCCGGACTGTGGCCTTTGGAAGTAGAAAAGGTGTTTGTATCTTTGATGTGGGTGGGAGGAACTGTGCCCCATCATTAGGAGAAATTCTGCCCTATTGTTGGTACCATTGAGAAGAATTGTATCCTTTCATTATGCCCCGTTGTTCAGATCAGTTGATGAAACCGTGCCCCAGATAAAAGCAAGCATCTGGCCCCTGGGCTGCAGTTTGGAGACCACTAGTCTAGATAATTTAAGTTAAACTGGCTAGGTCTTGATGGGGGAAGGTGGTTATGTCATTAGGTGTCTAAGAGAAGAAGAGGAAGGTTGGAGGGAGATGGTAGGAGTGGAAAGGGTAGGGGGAAGGGAAGGGGAGCAGAGGGGAAACATAAGGCAACCCACACACCACTCCAGTCACCTGGAAGAAGGACTTGCTACCTACCTGTCAGATCATCACTCTGCCAAAACAGGGGTGCTGTCTGCCGGGGGCACTGTAACAACAAAAAGCTCACTCTGTCATATGCATCCCCAGTGAGGATCACTGGCTGTCCTTAGGTGCAGGATAAAGCTGTCGCAAGCTGACCCCACATAGCTAGAGGTTTGCATGCGTCTGAGCTGGGGTAACCACAAGGCTCTAGATTACTTTGACTGTTGCCCAGCTGTTGACTAAAGGGAGCTAGGTCCTGGGCTGCCTAAAGCAATGAAGGGTACCAGTTTGACCTGCCCATAAGCAGTTCTGTTTTTTTTTTCTGCCTAGTATCCTACTCCTGAAGGTGGTGCTATAACCCTATGGTCAAGAATAAGGAAGAACTGTGTCCGTCAATAAACATAAGAGAAAGGGATTTTGCATTGCAGGACTACTCCCTTCCATGGGTAAGTTTGACAGGTGGTGCTGCCTGTCAAAATCGTCATGCTGAGCTAGGGCTTATTTAAACGTGAAGTTTGGGAAGGTGACATTAAGAGTGCGTGGTTGAGGGGTGTGAGGCAATTATAGTGTTAAAACAGACAGTGGTGAGAAGACAAATCACCTCCTCACTGCCTCTCAAAAGGCTCTGAAAAGCACACCGAATGCAGATCACTTTTAAGAGGAGCAGCGTTTTAGATGTGGCACCATGTCCACCTGTGGGTGGTGGTAAAAATGTGGATAAACCACCTGTTTTACTGCCCCTTGGCTATCCATGTGAAAAAAGAAGTTTATGCTCCCAATTCAAAACACTACACAAATAAGAATTCAAATAAGTTTATTTTTCTTTACAAATAATTTTAAATTAAAAAAAAAAATCACTAAGAATTGACCAACCAGTGATCTCTAAAAGTATTGTGCCAAATTGTTTTAATCCTTGTGTGCAGGTGCCTTCTGTTACAAAAATGTATACAATGTATTAAAAATACAAACTTTATACAAGTGTTAAAATGCTGTATATAAATAGATTTATTGTATAGTAGAAAATAAAATAAAAAATATATACAAAAAAGCACACTGAACCGCTTCCAACGTGGTTATTTCCGTGCATATTTAACATGATGCAGGTCGGGTGAGGCACCTGTGAAGAAAAATTTCAGCAAATTAGGCACATTTAATTAAGTCAAAGAATAAGCTCTTAAGACAGCCTTTCTCGATCCACCTATGAACAAGCTAGATTGATCCCTCAATCGACTTGGGTACAACCAGCCTGTTGGATTTTTTACATACGATTACTGGAGCATGGTCCAATTAAACCATTTAAACTTCACTAAAAGCTGGGGTGAAGGTCTGCTATAACTAATGAGAGGCACTATCCTGATCGACCTTGAAAATTACCTGGCAAAACTAGCCAAGAGCAGGGTTTATCGGTAACCATCTTACCATTTTGAAGACCACCTAGTCTGCGTTGAACCAACTCTAGGTGATGGATGTAATCTGTAATTGAATGTTCAGGATCTTGAGAGGTGTATTGCGATCTTTCTGGCGTTGGGGCAGGCGAACGTCCAACCCTGTCAAAGGAATAAAAAAAAAAACACAAACTCACTCAGCTAACATTCACACCGCCTTATAATGCCACAAATAGAAATGTATTTACTAACCGTCTTGACATCCAAGGCAATGGCTTTGGAGATGGAGTAGCATTAAGAGAAAAACTATGGTGGTGACCATATGTTACATCACGAGTTGGAGGGGAGTTTAATATAGTCCCACTCAGGTGTTGTAAAACTTCTGTTCTGTTCATTTGCACTGAAACCAAAATTTGAGAATAAGTCAAACCACCACCACATGATTCTTCAGAAGGTTAGCAAAAACAAACAGAACAGGTGCCAACGTAGAACAAACTTATTCAAGAAAGCAAATGTTAAAAGTATAATAACCCATAACAGAAATAATGTGAAATCAGACTTTAAAAGAGGGATGTGTACTCACCGTAAAATTCTTTTTTTTTTTTGGAGCCCACTGAGGGTCACAGGAAGAAGACCTTACCTTTGGGCAAAACTCCAGCCTACAATAGAATCTGACACTGGCAAACAAAAGCCCAAAATAACACCTCCTGCTATCAAAATGTCCGTTTTGTCGCAAAGTAACACCGAATGTATGATCATCAAAACACAGAAGAGTGAAACCCGAGTCCCCAAAATGGATTGCAAAAAGATTTTGTGGAGTGTCCAAAAATCAAGCTTTTCTTCTCACCTACCGAGGGACACAAAATGTCTTTAACCTTCAGATGTCCAAAAGCAAGGACTGCCTGCAGGTCAAGAAGTCAGCTAAAAACCCTTTCGCCCAAAGCGGGCATCAGATGAGGCCAAAACATCCACCTGATAAAACCTACAGAATAAAAACAGAAGACAAGGTAGAAGCCTTTCAAATATGGAAAATAGTTGCTTGCTGACGAAAGGCACAGATCTGGCACAGTGATAATGGACAGTAAAGGATGAAAGCCTTAGTGTCCATCTGGAATGACAAAGCGAATCAGATTTCATGACAAGTGAGACTCGAGCATCCAGACAATGGAAGATCAATGCCTTTTGGTGAAATGGAACCAGAGGGTCTGAAGAACAGTGTCTTGGCTGAAGTAATAGACACTACATTAGGCAACAGAGGGGATGTCACTAGATCATTTGGTTTTTGGGGAGTTATCCAAACCACTGGGGTGCGAGTACTGAAGCACTTTGTTACGGACTGAAGCATTGTGGCACTCTGTGGTATAGGAATTCACAGAAGATAAAACTACGCGAGTCCTCTTGAGAGCAATTTTTTTCCTTGGCACAATATTAAGGTTTCCAAGCACATTTGATTGCTATAGAGACTTGGTTGGAATTCATATGCAGAGTTTTTTTTAGCACATTAATTTTTTTCTTTTTTTTTTAAATAATACTTTATTTATTGTTTCCTGATATATATATATGCCAATTTACACTTTCTAAATTTGATCTTGGGGTGTTTATAGGGGTACACTTTTTGGTAGTGGCTGAGAGTTTTTTTGAGATCTACTTACCAGTTTAAGTAGGAGAAGCGGTTTTGCAAATTGCTCCAGAAGATCGTGATGGACAAGGCAGAGCCCACAAAGCATTTGCCAGAATTCTTACTAGTTTGGCATACCACATCCACCTGGGCCAGTCTGGAGCAATGAGAATCACTGAAATGCACTCCATCTCAATCATGTGAGGCAGATAAATTCAGGTGAGCAAAAGCATAGGTGACAGTGTAGCATGCACAGCTTCCACTCAAAGATCCCTGTACCCAAACTGCACAGTTTTTTGAACCTCCGGAGAAAAAAAAAAAAAAAGAAGAAGAAGAGGAGGTGCACTTCTGGTGTACAGAGGGAAAAGTTACAGGGGAAGAATTCACTTCTGGCGTCCTCTACCTGTGACAGGCCCTGGAATACCAATCACCAATTGTCTACAGCTGGAATGTACGGGGTGGACAAGGCTAAAATCTAAGTTCTGCCAGGACATGACCCACGCCACCTCTCGCAGTGACAAGACTCCTGTTTCGCCCCTGATGATGAATGTGTGCCAATGACATTGTTGTCAGACTGGATTTAAATAGGATGACCTTTCAAGTAGACTACTCCAATGTTGCAGAGACAGGAAAATCACCCAAGGTTCCAGGATGTTTATCAGTAGATGAGACGGACAACCAAGTCCCCTGCAATGACAGGGTATCCGGAAGTTCATTCCAGCTCAACAAGCTGGCATTTACCTTGGCGATTCTCCAAAAGAGAGCAAGGAAGGACTTCCAACTCTAAAGCCAGGTTCCTGAATAACCAAGCTAGGGAAACCCGATTCTTCATGACAAATCAGTCTGTCCAGAGACTGGATCAACTTCTCACATGACAAATGTTGAAATTGGAACTGCCCTGAAAAGGGCTACAACTACACCTGGATGTTCTTCCTGTACTGGTGAGTTTGAATCCAAGACCCAAGAGATTCTGGCCTGAGCCGTGTTCAGAAAAGTCCAGATACTACAAACAGCTCCAGAGATAATTCTGAAGGTTCAGGAACCATCTGAACAGCTATAACATCTGGACACTTAATGGCATGTCCGATTAAGCCCATGCCAACTGTTTCCATCACAGAAAAATGTAGAAATGTCCCACGATGGATAAACCACAAGCGTGCAGCAGGACAAATACTGGCGTAAGCAACTTGGTGAAAACCCTAGGTGCACACAAGGGGCCACAAAGTGGTAAAGTAACGGTCCCACAGCAAACAGGGGCATATCTACCATGAGGCAAACAAGGCTTCCCCCAGGTGACTGTTATAGTCGAATGACTGCTACAGCGCCAGTCATTCAGTTCTAGGAGGGTGTCTTGATTTTAGTCTTGCCTAGGGCAGCACAAAAACAAAAATACACCACTGACAGCAAAGTATAGGAATTGCTGATGGGCTGAAAAGGTGGGAGCATAAAGGTAAGCATCCTTGATGTCCATGCAAACCAATAAAAAGTTCAATATCACCAACCTCATGCTTTAATTTAACAGCATAACCTGCAGCTTGTGCTAATCTGCCAAGACACTAGATTGCATGCATTGGGGGCTATCTGCAACACCTTGAGCATATAGCTATACATCTATTGCCACTACTTAGCCCTAAATGTCCCCCACAGAAGGATGGATGATGCCAGGTTCAGTTATTTTACTAGATGGCTTGCTTATGAGTTTATACATTTCTTACATACCTGTGGTTTTGTGTTTGATCCCTCCCATGCTGGTTATATAGCTCCCTAGGAGGTTCTATATGGCAATTATGTGGGAGCATTATCTCGGGAAGCTTAAAGTTGTTTAACCACTGTTCCACATTGTAAAATACATTTTATACTGTATAAAACCTTTTTGTGGGATATTACTGGTGTGAATGTACAGCTGCTGTCTAGATGGTGAATTTGTGTTTTATGACAACATTGTAATGCTTTCTGGTGAAAGTTGGCGATATTGAATTTATATTTGTTTGCTTTTAATTTTACAATACATGTTCGTAAGTTTAACCACATGGAGCTCAGGTGGTCTTTATTACAGTGGGTCACTCTTGTACCTATTGGTTAAATCAGGACCATGCCAAAATAGAGATAGTGAGCTGGTTTAACCTTTGATTTAATCATTACTTACACTTTTTCCCTCCTTTATCCATTATTAACATTTTTACTCTTTCCTGCCCCCCCAACACATAGCTATAATATTGTCCTTCGAAACCTGTACAATTAACCCATCACCGCCTGTATCCTGCTCATATGACCATTAACCCCTTCACCCCCATTTAACTACTGTATGTGACCAGTACATTATTGTATCTAGTACACCATTCTTGGGCTCCATGTTAAACCCACTCCAATTTAAAATAAAAGGTATTTTTCAGGGTTTTATTACTATTTAGCATTTTTAATTATAACCATTTCCATACCGCAGTACATCATATAACATCCTTGGCTTTCAGTGGAGATATCTGTATGATGCCTGCAACTACAGTCATCAGATCAAATGTTTCAACTGCACCATAAAAACAATCATAGCGGCAGTTCAGATGCTTGATTGTTTTTACAGCCACCCCCCCTCTCGCTGCCCTCTGGTGCTTCTACCGGCTCGTCTGCGATCAGCGAGCTGGAGAAGGAATCTGCCGTGGTTTACCTTAGAGCCGATCGAGGACCAGATGACAATATCTATTTACTTGGCATAACAGAATTTTTTCACATTATACAAAAAAAAGTGGGCTAACTTTACAGTTTTGTTTTTCTAATTCATTAAAGATTTCCCCCCAAAACAATCGCGTTTGAAAAATTGCTGCGCAAACACTGTGCGGGATAAAAAATTGCAACGACTATCATTTTATGCCCCAGGGTCTCTGCTAAAAGAAATATATTTATTTCTAGCAAAAAAAAATTATAATTTTTACAGGTAGGAGAGGAATGCTGGCATTTGCGCAGTACGGAAGTAACAGAAAGTAGGAGAAACCTAACAAAAAAAGCAGTATTTTTTCCCCCTCCTATAATAAAAAAAGCAGCCGTCATTAAAAGATCACCAAAAGTAAGCAGTCTATAAAAAAAATAATAATAATATAAAAACTCATTGGGGTACAGTATTGTACGACGGTGCAATTTTTTAGTCAAACCTTCACAGCGCTTTAAACTGAAAAATAGACTGGTAATGGAGTATAACAGGCAGGCACTCAAGACGTTAAGGTCCTTTTGGAGTGTCACGTAAAAAAAAGATGAACATTCAATGCGAATAAATGGTGAAGCTAAGGGGTAAACTTAACACCTGAATACACTGTACAGGGCTCAAAATTTCAAGTACTGAGCTACTAGCCAGGCCTCAAGGGTTACGCGCCACCAGCTGCCCCCAATTCCACACCAAAACACAACCTCAAAATTATCTCATGAAATGACACTAATACGTTTTATGCAGAAGTTATAAAAATAATTATTAACAACTTTATCCGTGCCCATCACTGCAGCCTGCCCGTGCCCACTAATGCAGCTTGCCCGTGCAGGGGAAGAGACGAGAGGAAGAGAATTGCCGGCCAGATAATCAGAGTGCAGAGAAACATCACTGGAACAGCTTTCATTTCAATTGCTGTGTGTTCCTGCTGCCACATACAGCCCCGCCTCCTGGCTGGGGAACATTGATACATGTCCCGGAATTGGACAGGGTGATCTGTCTATCAAAGTCCTGGGACCAGGATGCGGGCTGTATGCAACAGCGAGTGCAGGGAACACACATCAATATAAAATGAAAGCTGTTCCAGTGATGTTCACCCGCGTTCTGATCATATCCAGCTGGCTCTCTTCTCCTCCGTGATCGCTGGGAGAAGGACTCCCATTCAATCCCACCTGCTGGCGGTGCTCGCCGCCACCCCCAGGCAGCCCATCCTCAGTAATAGAAAGTTTGAGGGCTGCCCTGTATATTGAAATTCATAGGCAAGGTAGAAAGTGACATAGAAAAGAGGACCGAGTCCAAAGCGATTCTTCAAAGAGAATTAGCTGGCAATACCAAAAATGCCATTTCCTTTATTAGAAAGATTCCACATAAAACAATGACAAATGTAATCTCTACATTAATTTATAAAAATTTGACAATGTTGTCGGGACACAGGTAGCTACCACTGACATTTAACCTTCACAGTATACAACTGAATAAGGTAGGTTAACCCCCCAATTAGGAATATGTTCACAAGACACCCCCGGATGTACTACAGTCTGCGGCAGTGATCCCTTGATGCGAGCGGAGATTGCAGCGACACTCAGCTTACACCACAGATGCCAGTGGTGTATACAGAGTGGTGAGGCAGCCCCCCCCCCCCCTTTACTTGCAACGACATCGCTTCTACAACAGCATGACGATTTGGGAATCCGGAGAGTGGCGAGCTCCATTTGCTCCCTTTCATACCCGGCTAGGAATTAACATTATAATATCCAATCCTCCCTTCCCATCCACACGTATCTCTGCCATTAAGTTTGTCCCTGCTTTTTACGCATTGTGGGCTTAGATTGTCCGTCTGTGAGAGCAGGGACTATACTAACGATATCTGGTAGATTACGAAACCAGGAAATTTATTTTATCCTTTATCTTGGATCTCTATTGGATCTGACTTTCATTCCGCATTATATCACCACTGTGATTTAGCTACAGCAATTTCTTACAGCTCCATATTGATCATTAGGATGCGCCACCATTTTCCAACCGGGATAATGACTGGTGGTTCAATCCCACAGAACTGGGGAATATTAATGATTGGATCACACTCTGAATACATGGATGAAGTCGCCATTACCTTTTACAGGGAAACATCATACTGAACATCTATTGAGCGAACAGCTTCTTTCAGCATTGTGAACATACTCCCGATTGGGGTTAGCCCACCTTTATTCAGTTATATACTGTATGAGTATGAAGGTTGAAAGTCAGTGGTAGAGCTACCTGTGGCTTGACAACGTTGTTAAATTTAATAAAAGAATGTGGCCGAGCTTACATTTGTCATCATTGTTTTATGTGAAAATTGTCTAATAAAAAGGAAATTGCATTTTTGATATTACCAGCCATTTCTCCTTGAAGAACCACCTTTCTCTATATGCTATTTTTTGAGTCAGAGGAACACACCTCGTCTCCAATTAGGAGTAATGGGGCGACGGTACCGTTTACCTGGTTGAGGAATTGTAATCAATATTATTTTCTCCCTAGTAACTATACATGCAGGTGTAGCTTCAGTGACTGTTTTTATTCTTGTTATTTGTGAAGGTACAAAGTGACACAAATATTCCAAGTAATTATGTATGTAGAAAAGCAAACCAATACTTGAGGGAGTAAAAAAAAAAAAAAGGCATTCCTCCTGACATATTTACCTTGTTGAACCACTGGCTCCACAGCTACACCTTTCCGACTATTTTTACTCCATTTCCTTACCAGGAACTTTAACCTAGAATAAAATGCATACATTGCATATTAAAACTCACAGTAAGCCAGTCATTCTCTTTCATTCAGTCTTACCAGCAAGACTTGTTATAGCAATATTCACTTTGACAAACTGTACCCACCATTTCATGATCTTACTAACTAGGTTTGCAATAGGCAAAACTATAGGGGCATGTGGAGCTCTGCATAAAGGCTCATAGCTTCAACCCACCTCTTGTAAACCCAGAGCATCAAGGACCCAGGAGGTGAATGCTATGCATGTATAACTGAATCTGTGCTTGAAAAAAACAACCTCCAGACCTGCCAACACTGTACTTTGATACCCATTGCTAATCAATGTGTACAAAAGTGTAGCATTATGCACACAAACATTGCAAACATTGTAATGCACTCAATCTAGTGATAATCTACAGCATACACATACATTAATAAATAAATTGCAATATTCTAACATACAAATGTGAAAAAACATATGTGCACAAACCTAGACAATAGGGGCTAAATTTTATAGTCCAAATAAGTGCAAACACTCAAGTCAGCATGTGAAAGACTTTTTTTCCTGAAATCTGATATTTATGCAGAATGAAAGACGAAAGTTTGATACCAACCAAGAAAATGGAAGCCAGTGCTGTACACCCACATTAAAACACTCTGCAACTTAACAGAGAATGTTGACCCTCAGGCTGTGTGTGATCAATTGCATTTAATAAATAAGAAAAGGCATCTACCCAGGTAAAGCCAAACATTCAGTCCAGTTCTTCAAAAAGCGATATTTTCCACTTTCCGGGAACAGCGTGCCAAGTGAATGGACATAAAACACAGGGAGAAAAAAAAAAAATACAATAGTGTAGTAAATCATAGCCAACTTCATTTAAAAAGGATTCAGGGGCCCCTCCTGAGGTCACTTACAACAAAACATGTAGGGAGGAGCTCCAGATGCACAAATGCCATCTTGGTTACCGAGAGTGTTTTTAAACCTTTCTAAATAAAAAATAATTCATTTTATTAGATTTAATTTAATAAACTATTGCGGGCATTTGTTTTTGTGTTTTATGTCCATACACTTGGCACGCTGTCCCTGGAAATTGAACACCATCTAGGATTGACCCATAGATGGAGTCACTTTCTTTCCTGCAACCACAGGTTGCAGGATAGAAAAGCAATCGATTCCTCCATCAACATGGTCAGTGTTGATGGGGGAATACCTCCAATGGAGCCATGGTGTTCTCCCAGCAAGGGGTCCGGGGAAGCCGTCTCCGCCAGGAGAACACAGTGATTATTGCTAGTGTCTATAAACGCCTATAAAAATTTGCATTCAAAATCAGACAGGCTGGTTGCACCCTAGTTGATCCATCAACTTGGGTACATTCAGCCTGCCTATACATGGTTCGAATCTGAACCAGTTTTAGTTTGGAAAGCTGGGCCGATTGTTTGTCTTAACCTGGGTGGATGCCTTCCTTATTCATTAAGCGCAATTGACCACACATTGCCTGAGGGTCAACATTATCTTGTAAGCTGCAGTGTTTTTAATGTTGGTGTACAGCGGGGGATTACAAATTTCTTCTATCATTCTGCATGAATACCATCTAAAAAAAACTCTTGTGAAATCTGAGAACATCTTTTACTTGATTCTTCTGGAGATTTGAGCATTTGCACTTATTTGAACTTGATTATTTAGCCTCCTATTGCCTGGGTGGTTGGTGCACATAGGTTTTTCACATTATCTATGCGTTACTAGTGAGAATTTATGTTTATGCATAATTGATTTCATAATCGTTTGCACAATTTGTTTGCATGAACGCTACACTTTTGTACACATTGCAGGTGAACACGATGCAGAGAGCGGTGGCAATTTTTTTTGGAGTGCAGATTTGTTAGGTTTCAAGGGGGAGGAAAGTTAGGCGAGAACTGGAAAAAATGCAAACAGATGCAACAAAGTGCACAGACTATTTTCCCACCAAAATGCAAGAA